>NW_026126585.1:13595000-13702500 GCF_943737965.1 Phodopus roborovskii
AGAAAAAGAAAGGAAGGAAGGAAGGAAGAAAGGAAGGAAGGAAACGGCTACTCTGAGGATATCCCCTGGCTTTAATATAATTTTCCACCTCTCTGGTAGAGGCTTGCTGACTAACACTAGAGGAAAGGACAGCAGACAAGATTAAAATAATGAATTATCTCAATGGAGCAGAAATTCATTAATTAAAGGATCTGCTGTTACAAGCTAATGTTGAAAGGTTGGCCTGGAGTTTGTACCTATCAGAAATCAAAACCAGTTAGACATTGTGCTTTGTGCCGCATTTCCAACTACTTGAGAGGCAGAGTTGCTTGATCCCCACAGGTTAATTAGGCCATACGAAAAAACCAAGTGTCTTTAAAACTGAATGATATTTCATTTTAATACTAAAAATAAGGAAGGACTTAATTCAGATAATGTACACTTGAGTCATGAAGGAGATTGCAAAGGTAATTCTGTTTCAAACTTTGGTGTGTGTGTGTGTGTGTGTGTGTGTGTGTGTGTGTGTGTGTGTAGGGTATAAGTGATATGGGATGTCTTCCTGTATGTTGTGAATATGCTTTGCTTTTATTGATTGATGCTTACAGCTGTTTTGGCCAATGGCCAGACAGACTATAGCTATGTAGGAAATCCAAACAAAAATGCAGAACAAAAGGAAGGCAGAGTCAGGGAGATTCCATGTAGCAGCCAAAGGAGTAACACGTTGGAGCATTACTGGTAAGTCATAGCCTCATGGCAATACACAGATTAATATAAATAAGTTAATCTATAAGAGAGAGCTGGCCAGTAATATATCTGAGCCATTGGCCTAACAATTGTAACTGACATTAAACTTCAGAGTGCTATTTTATAAGCAGCTATGGGAGCTGATGGGAGGGACAGAAAACTTCCAACTACAAATAAGTATACTAAACAGTAAATGTATAAGACCTTACATGAAGTTTCACAGTTCCAGAATGGGCTATTCTAACTGTATAGAAGGTCACTGAGACATACAGGTTAAAATTCATTGTGTGTATGTGTGGTTTTTTTTTTAAATATATATAAGCTTTAATTTTAAAAAGATGCACTGTTAAACAAACAAACAAAAACACATCTAATTTCCAGGGACCAAGTCCAAGCAGACGCCATTCACAGCCACCCTATTGTTCTTGTAGTTGATTTGTTTTTCTTCCTACAGTTTGCCACAGGAAAAACCAAACTAAATTAGAAAATAAAAATATATTAGGGTATTTCAAGTTCTTTTTTTTTTTTTAATGTTTTTCTCTTTCAAGCTGTGTAACATGTATGCTGAGGAAGTGGAAACGTGAAAAGTCCTGCAATATTAAAATCTTGGCTTTAGGGCTTTTCCTTTTAAACAATATTTTTTGTTCTTATTATTTTTTATGAAGAGGGGTGTTTTGTCTGCTTGTGAAAATATGATCTTGTGCTTGCCATGTGTCTGAGGCCAGAAGAAGGCTTTGAATTTCCTGGAACACGAATTACAGATGCTTGGGATCTGTTTGGTGGGAGTTGGGAATTGAACCTGGGTCCTCTGGAAGAGCAGCCAGTACTTTTGACAGCTCAATTACCCTCCAGCCCCTGTGATTTTTTTCAATGAAATATTACCTAGCTAGACTATATTAATACTAAGTTAGTAGGAGGAATTAGCATTGAGATATATAAAGGTTTTGGAACATAGTAGTCCTAATGATTGGATCGTTTGTTAAATGATTCCTTGGTCTGGCACTGTACCATCGTTCCCCAGGACACCCCACTTTCGGTATCTCCCACCTTACATGGCTATGGAAATGAACATCACAATAACCAAGTAATTTTTCCTAGTTTGTATTTCTGATGAGAGACAGAAGGTGATTTCCACATGTTAAACTGAGACAGGGGCCACCAACTTCAACACTTAATATGACCTCCGTTTCACACCAAGTTTGTGGTTTTTACAGTGGATGTGTTGTGAGCTATGTAGACATACTTCTCTTTCCCCCAGAGTTGAAGAATGATGGAGAGCCTTGTTTTCCTATCTCAGGTCCCTGGGGAAGGTGTGCAGGCGACTGCGGACCAGGCGGAGCCCAGAGTCGAGCTGTGTGGTGCTTTCACGTAGAAGGGTGGACCAGCCCCATGTCAAACTGTGATGAGAGTAGCCGACCTCCAAAGGAAAGGAGCTGTTTCCGCGTGTGTGACTGGCACAGTGACCTGTTTCAGTGGGAGGTTTCCGACTGGCACCGCTGCCTGCTGGCTCCTGGAGCCCAAGGCGAGCCCAGGCCTCGAACTGCAGAGTGTGTGACTGCTCAGCACGGTCTGCAGCACCGGGCAGTGCACTGTCTGCAGAAGCTCAACCGAACCATGGTGGCCAATGAGATCTGTGAACACTTTGCCCCGCAGCCCCCGACAGAGCAAGCCTGCCTCATCCCTTGCCCCAGGGACTGTGTGGTATCAGAGTTCTCCCCGTGGTCCACCTGCCGCGAAGGCTGTGGGAAGAAGTTGCAGCACAGAACACGCGTGGTCATCGCTCCCCCTCTGTATGGAGGTCTGCAGTGTCCGAATCTCACTGAATCCAGAGCCTGCGAGGCTCCCATTTCCTGTCCTCTTGGGAAAGAGGAATATTCCTTCAGCCTTAAGGTGGGACCGTGGAGCAAATGTAGACTCCCTCACCTTAAGGAAGTCGACCTCAGCGGAAGAAATGTCCAGGATTTTAGCTCCAATTCAAACGAGCAAGTCACCCTAACGCATCAGAGTTACAAAGCACACCACCACTCCCAGCCTGGAGGTGTAGAGATAGGTTTTCAAACCAGGCAGGTGTGGTGTACCCGAAGTGATGGAAGAAACGCGCTGTTAAGGTAGGATGTCCTCCCTGCTTGTCTTTTGTAGACCTGGGTTATCTTAATGAGCACGGCCATAAGGGTTTTTTGTGGTCTCCTATCAAGACAAAATAATAACCAAGTTTACAACCTGCGATTTTACAGACTTTCTGTCCACTTAAAGAAATTTACTGTTTCTATTGGGAATGTCAGACATTTCATAGTGTAAACAGCCAATGTTTTAAACACTTTTATTGTATTTATCTGTGTCTGTCTGTCTCTCCCTGTATGTCTGTCTCTGTGAATCTGTGTGTTTGTATCCCTCTGTCTCCCTCCTCCCCTATGGGCATGTATGTGTGTGCACGTATGAAGAGGGCAGAGCTCAATCACTAGCAGGAATAGTCAGTCTCTCCTTCCACCGCGAGGCTCCTGGGGATCTAACTGAGGTCGTCAGGCCTGGCAGCAAGCACCTTTGTCCACTGAGTCATCTCTCCCATCCACGATGCTTAAATCCTTGTGTGGTTGCTAACTCCCTCACACAAAGGTTAAGTCTTCCATTTCTACATTCCATCCCAGTGTCGACTAATATAAACAGAGGACTTACGTAGCTATCTAATAGAACTAAATGGTATTTATGCTGAGAACTCAGCTTTGCTCACACCCAGGCTGTGAACATGTCATTGTCCCCTGCCTTTTACAATGCATCTGTGGGGTTCCAAGTTTAAATCCGTTTTCATTTCTTTACTAGGTTTCCTACCGCTAGAGAAATTCTTGTGTATCTGAGTTGAATATGTTTTATATTAGTAACAGCTTTAAAACTAAGCCCAAGGCTTCTTTACTTTTTAGTACTGCTTAATCAGTATGTATGAGCAATAATTAAAATTACTTTCTGTATAGGGAATAAACTCTTAAAAGCAACAATTTAGGAATCAAAATTGTTTAGATGTGTTCTTTTCACTAAGTTCACAGAACCATGCTGAAATGTGTTTAGTTTTCCTCTGTGCTACTTAAATGGAAATGTTAGTAAATTTTGACACCTCTCAAACACACACAATTAAGGAATCTTTCAGTAATATTTAAATCACCAAATAGTAGAATGCTATTGCCAGGCTGTAGTCATTATCATCAGTGGTCCTTTCTTGAGATCACAAAAGAGGGCCTCCGTGTTTAGTAATGTGATGATGCTGTTTTCTCCACGGTACTTGAGGATAAGTGTGTGCCATCTTTGATTCTTCATTCTGATTCATGCCATAAGCAAGTGGCGAGGACATTGGAGACTAATTTTGGCCACTTTACTCCTAACTCTGAGAAACCCAAAAGACTAAGTAGATGAGCAGGGTGATTTAGTTGAACATACCCTATGTGGTATTTTATCGACACATTGTGTCTTTAATATTTCGTACTTATTTCTTTAATGAACAACACTGACAGAATTCAAGTTTATTAAGAATCTGTTTTTACCAGATTCCCTTTTGTTAAAGAGTAGACTTTGTTTTTTATTGAAAATAGATTTTTTTTTGAACATATGTTCTGAAAATGGTTCCCCTCCCAGTCTTCCCCTTCTCTGCTCCCAACCGGATTCATATCGTTTCTCCTTAGAAAACAAGCAAGCATCTAAGATAGTAACAAAACAAGGTGAAACAAAAGTCAAGTCAGAATGGCACAAAAACAAAAAAAAAAAAAAACAGATGAAAAGGAAAACTGCACCAGAAACCTACAGAGACACACTTGTTTGCACATACAGGAATCCCATAAAAATACAAAAATCAGAAAACACAAATCATATATGCAAAGGATTTGTAAGGTTGAGAGAGGGGAGGGGGTGGGGAGAGAGAGAAAAATTGAGAGAGGAAGAGAGAGAGAGAGAGATATGCCCAGCATTATGAAACAAGGACCCTCCAAAGATGCTATTGAATTCAGTTTACGTTGGCCATCTATGCTGGGGCATGGGCCAGCACTTAGGACTGGTTTCTTTCCTCAGTGAGTCTTCCTTTGAGAAAACTCATTTTCCATTTGCAAGCGGTTAAGGGTGGGAGGCATGTGTCCACATCTCCTCTTTCTAGGACCCCATCAGTTGCTACCCATGCCGGACCTGGGCATGCTGCCACAAACTCTGTGAGTTCATGTGTGTGTTGGCTGTGCTCTGTTTAGAGGCCCTTGATTCCTTGGTGACCCCCTTCCTGCCTAGTGCTGGGGTGCCTTTAGTTCACAGCAGGAGGCATTAGCTTAGAGTAAGTAGCAATGCAGAGTTCTTAGATAACTCTTCATGGTCCCAAACAGTTCTGCTCCTGTCTAACAGTTTGCTTGAGGGGGATACTTTTGCTTGGGCTGAATAATACACTGAATATTTTTGTCTCCGTGGTCGACTCACATGTTGAACCCTAACCTGGAGTGAAGTGAGGCTGGGGGAGGGGGTCACGAAGGCAGCAAGGTAGAGCCCACAAATGGATCTATGGTTTTATTAGACACTTTCCCTTGATGTTTCTGTCATGACAAGTTCAGTGTTTAATCTCCTAGAGAGATTGTTACCAGAACTTGATTGCTTCCCTGCTCTGTGACTTGAGTCTGAGCTGTTACTAACAACAGTTTCTTAAAAGCCATGTCGTTCAGGACACTGCTGTCATACTGAGCTTAACCATGCTAAGGGTGTGGCTATAAAGAGATACTGTGCTTTAGGGTCATCAACATAAGTTGGTTTATTTCCACGGTTAAAAGTGGGTTGGTTTGGTTCCTATGAGGACTCCCTTCCCAGTCTCTAGTCCAGCGTTTGCACCTACCCTTGTGTGGAAAGGAAAGAAGGGAAGAAAGATTGTAGGTTCAAACTCCTTTGTATGAGTGCTAAGTCTCATCCAAGGGTGCCCTTTATGCCCTACTCATAGGGGATACAATTTAGTCCACAAAATGCACTTGGTGGTAATAGCTGAACCAAGACCAATATTAATATGTTTTGAGGTGGGGGTTCGCATCTGTCTTCACTATTCCTATGGGGAATGGGTTGGAAAGTAGACAGTATCATGTCCCCATCGTTGCATTGTCTTCCAGAACTGACACGCACTCTGGGAGTACTGTTCTTTTAACTGTCTTCAAACTTTAACGTTTTCAGAATGCCACAGAGCTAAATTATATACCATGTAGCCTTTCGTCTGATTTCATTTGCCAGTGTGCATTTAAATTCATGCATGGTTTAGCCCACTGGATTTTGTTATTGCTGGGTTATGGTCTATGAGTGGTATGTGTACACCCAGAGGCCCGAGGAGGGTATCAACTGTTATTCTCTTGCTATAATGCTTCTCACTGAATCTGGAGCAACGTTGGTGGCCAGAAAGCCCCAGAAATCCTAATGTCTACACCCCCAACAACACAGCCGCACCAGGCTTTTAATGTGAGTGTTGGGGAGTTAATTCAGGTTGCTCTAAACAGTGGACATCCTCTCAGCTCAATTTCCATTTCCTTCTCATCACTGACTAATGTTCTATTGCATGGTACCACAGTTCCTTTCCCCAAGGATCATTTTGGTTGCTTCCACGTTTGGGCTATTAGGAATATAGTTACAGTAAAAAAGGATCACACAGATACTTTGGTGTATTCTCTTTCAGTTCTTTTGTATAGACTTTAAAGAGTGCAGTCACTTTGGGAAGAGTGCACTTGACTTGTGTAGGGAACTATCAAGTGTGTGGTACAAGAAATAGCTCATCAATTAAGAGGACCTGAGGTCATTTGCCAGCAGCCACACTGGGCATCTCACAACCTACAGTCACTGTAGTTCCAGTACATTCAAATCTCCTTTTTGACATCTCAGTGCATAATCATGCGTATGACTTATAACCCACAGATGGATACATCCAATTCAATTCAGTTATGCAAAGGAGAAATGGTAACGGTAGTTCCTGTTTGTTTGTTTGTTTGAGAGCCACACAGCTCTCAAATAATCACACAGAAACTTATTCTTTCTTATGAGTGTCTAGCCTTCGCTTGGCTTATTTCTAGCAAGTTTTTCATAGCTTAATTTACCCCCATTTCATTGTGCCTCTGGGCCTTTATCTTTTTCTATATATTTTTATATAATTTTCTTTACTTCTTACTCTGTGGCTTGCTGTATAGCTGGGTTCTGGTTGCTGGCATCCTCCGTCCTCCTCATTCTCCTATTTCTTTTCCATTCCTCGGTCCTTTTCACCTTCTATTCATTCTGATTGCCTGGAAGCCGCCTATCCTTTACCCTGCCTATCTTTGAGATCTTTATTAGAGCAACCAGGTGTTTTATACAGGCAAAATAACACAGCTTCAGAGACCTAAACAAATGCAACACAAAAGAATGCAACACATCTTTGCATCATTAAACAAATGCCCCACAGCAGAAACGAAAGAAGCACATCTTCAGTTAATATTCCACAACATCTAACTCTTTCCCAAGTTGTCTAAACCATTTTACACTCCTACAATCAATGAAAGCAAATTTTTTTTTTTTTTTTGGTCAAGAAATCTTTATTCAGATATACTCCACTGTAATTTAAAAATACACATTTTTATTTATATCATAGTCCTTTTATTCTAATCCCATATATATAAACAGATCCACAAGATGATAAACTTCCTAAAAATGGTCTTAAAAGAATACATCATTTGTTGGACTGTAAGAGATGAATATTAATACATAGCAGTACATATAAAATCTCTGGGAACACAATAATAAAGAATATAAGTCCAGTCCAGTGCTCTAAAATGAAGCTCACGTTCTTCTATGCTCAGATCTCACCACCCCAATCTTCTAGAAGCCCAGTGAAATCACATAAGGACTGAAACATAGTTTTGTCCCTGCATGCACCAGGCCTCAGCCTCACAATAAAAAACAAAGGAAGGGGAAAGAGGCTGGAAAAGTGACCATTTATGTTTTAAAGAAGTCTTCATCAAATTTAGATTTCCATTAGCTTCCCTGGTTCTGTTATCTTTGCTACTGGGTTCAGAAAACTACAACATCCATTTAAGTAAAAGAAATTATCATCTGATCCTAAAGATGCTACTATGCTCTCAATGTCATAAGAAAGTTGCCATCTACAACAAAGGGAATTCTCAGACCTAACAGCTCAAGAGACAACAAGGGGCAAAGACTACAGTGGTTTTTTGTTTGTCTGTTGGTTTTGTTTGTTTGTTTTATCTCCTCTTCTCCAGAACATTGGGTGAATTTATTTTTTACCTTCAGATGTTCGTATAATTCAGTTGTGTTGGAAATTGGGGGTCCCCAGGTATGAAGCTGTATTCCCCTTAGCAGGGTGTTCTTCCTTTCATCTCCCTTTCTTTCCTACTTGAAGACCACTTGAAAACAAATTCTTGTGTCTTTGCATCCCAGCATTTGTTGCTGCCCATGTCTGTGAATGGAGACTGGTGTAATAGGTGGGTGGTGCTATCTCCTCCTGTTCCTTTGCTCCTGTGTTCTCAGTATTAACCTTGTATGCTCCTCCTTGAGTTTCCTGGAGCTATAATTTGCTATCTGTTTCTAATTTTGAGGTAACAGTCATGAAAGTGTCTTCAGGGGCTGAGCCTTCCAGGAGCTCTTTCAGTGTCCACACTGAGCCTATATCCACATTTGCCAGGTTTCCCCGCCCTGTCAAGTCTGCAGGGTTGGTTTCTGTTCCTGCTTTTCTCTCAATGGACTGTGTTTGTTTTCCTCTGCTGATGGCCTCTGCAATTTGGGGTCAGCTAATTGCCTTTGGACATTAGTTCTCTGATGGATCTAAGGGTTGTTGTTTGTCAGTCTATGTAGCTTCTATGTCCAGGGCCCTTGTGAGCCTGGACGGGCACCAGAGGTCCCTGTGATCTATTTAACACTTATGGCAGGATATTGAAGCAGAACAGCTCTCTCCACATTATGCCATGAAATCATACCTCATGAACATTCATTTCATTTAGTCATCAGGGGTTATGAAATGCCTCATCTCCTGCCACAGAATGATCAAGCTGTTAGGAATTATGGTGTTAGTGAGGGCATGTCTGTGTCTCCCACTGCCAACGGAGAAGTGTTGCTCTTGCCAGCAATTTGAGCTTGAGGTTGATGGAGCTGCCTCATTTCTAGATGACTAGGGAACTGTGCTGCCATTTCCTCACAGGATGATGAAAAGGTTGAAATATTTTCTTTCTTCCCTCTTCCTTCCCTCTTTCCTTCCTTTCAGTTTTATATAAGCAGGCATGCAGGCATTGATTATATCTAATGGGTTTCATAAAGCCATTTTCACACATGCGTATAGTATATTTTGATCATCTACACACTCCATTATTGTCACCGTTCCCCTCCCATTCCTGCCGATTCCTGTTCTCTCTCTCTCTCTAAAATCCCCATTCAACTTTCACATCCAGTTTTTGTCTGTCTGTTTTGGTGACTCGATGAGTTTAATTAGAGTTGCTTACAGGAACTTGGCTGATGGGTTACTTCTAGGCGCATGGACCACTAACTCCTAACTACACCACTGAGGAAAACCTCTTCCTTTCACAGTAACCATTACCTGCCTATATATCCTAAGGGAGGGTTGGGCCAGTGAGGAAGGTATCCCCCTTCCAGACCAATCTAGTGCAAGTCTTGTCCAGCAAACCACGGCTGGGGAGGAGGGTCAAGAGTGCCTTGGCTACCTCATGCACTTCCAGTGTTTAGGAAAAACATCTCTATCCTTGTGCTTCTAGTTTATCCTAATCTGTGTGTTTTATCTGAAGGTAAAAACTGCTTTCTTTCTGGCATGTACCTACCTGGAGGCCTGCTGCCCTTTGCTGGTCTCTGGGAGGCTACTGGGATAGTAGTGGTGTTGCATTTCATCTGTGTTGACTCTGGCATAGGGGAAAAACTTCCATAATGCAGCTCCTGTAGGGATTTTCTGAAAGTCACGTTCTTGGTCTAGGAAACAGCTTTAATGAATGCCTTTTGCTGGCCATCTCATCGACCACCATGTCCTTCAATAAACACCCCCCAGCTATTTTCCTTTCACATTTAATATTTTCAGTGGTGAGCAGGGAGGGCATGATTCTCTGTGATGTCCACTTCACCATCATTGATTTGCCTCTTGTATTAAATCTTTTTTAATGATCTCTGTATTTCGTTTCACGGATATGAGTGTTTTACCTGCATGTGTGTAACTCTGTCTCACAGAGGCCAGAGGAGGATGTCAGGTACATAGGAGGAGTCCAACGGAAGGTTGGAGCTGATATATGGGTGATGGGAGCTAAGCCTAGGTCCTTTGCACAGGCAGCAAAGGCTTGGATCCACTGAGCCATCAGCACTCACATGACCTTTTGTTTTTAATGCTCTCATTGCACCTCCTAATTTCTCTTTCACTTTGATTAGACTCTCTTTCCAGTTCCATTATTACCTTTAAAAATACCTGTCGATCACACATTGTATCAGTCCTTCTATCTCTATCAGTGGCTGTTGGATTTTTATAGTACTTTTACTCAGGAAATGGGAATATCTATTCAATTTTAGTCTTTGTTTTACCTTTTGGTGCCAGAATAGAAGTGCATCTATGTTAAGAAACAGGATTCTATTAGAGCGATGATCCATAGATTTTGTTTTAGTGGAAAAAACTCAGATGAAGTAATTTGACATTTATTCTGATCCAGAAGAACATTTGATGTGCTCATCTTTTTAAGACCCATGGTCATTTGGACTGTGTTAAATATATTTTAAATTCTCAGGTCACTTTAGTTGAATAAATGCAACATAATATGCACAGAGAGGGACACATGATACACTTAAAGACTATAGAAAGAACCATCACCTGGAAATCTCAGATATGATTGTTTACCTCATTTTATTCTTCTACGAATGTCACTAAACTGGAGTAAGAAATATATTTCCCCTTCCCGTTCTCACCAAGCATAAACGAATACCAACTGCATTCACAAATTCTTTTAACAACTTGTTCTTAGAAACTAACAGAGGTCATACAATTTCTCTTGTCTTAGTGAGGATGGGTGGGGAGGATGGCTTTTGATTCTCCACCACATATTTACTTTCATATTTTTCCATCCTCATCCATATTGCTGTTATTTTATTTTTAAGGTATCGAACATTAGCATGGTTTTAGAGAATGTTTTACAGCTACTATCAATGTTAGTCCTCTTTCTCTTGGGTAAGCTATTCTGCAAATAGCAGTTAACACTAGCTCAAATAAACAACAGTTTCTGGGATGGATTTTAGTATGGAAGATGAGTGAGGTGTTGAAATCCCCCACTGTTACTGTCCAGGAATGGTGAATTGTCATGCCTTTTAGCATTTGTTTTATGGAGTTAGGAAGACATCAGTGAACTGGCATTTACAGCTATATTCTCTTCTTGACCAGTTGTTTCCTTTACTCTCTCTTTTTTTGCCAGTGATTTATGTATGGTATATTTTTTCACTTGCTAAAAGCAACACAGCTGGACCATGATATTGAATGTTTTTTCCTATGCAATATATTTTATCATTCTTTCCCCTCCCCTATCTCCTCCTAAAATCTTCCCCACCTCTCTATATACCCAATTTCATGTTCTTAACGAACCCTGACTTTTAATTTAGTAAGCTACTCTGTGTCTTCTAAATGATAAGTAGAAGCCATATGCATTTAAAGTTATCAATGAGAATTTACTAGTTCCTGTGGTTGGTTCTGATTTATTTATTATTACATCTTTCCTTCCTCCCTGTTAAAATTAGGGATTTGCTGGCTTACCACCTTGGGCAATATGGATTATTCCTAGCTCTTCTTTAGTTTATTCCACTCATGAACTTTATTCTTTACAATATCTAATGATTGCTATTGTCTTTCTGTTTCCTCTGTGTATAGCATTCCGTCATGTGTGATTTGAAGTGTTGTCTTGAATGTCGTGAGATGCCTTCATCTTACAATAGTCATTTCTTCATAAATTTTAAGAGATAGCATTAGTAGACATATAAATATTGGTTGGCAGTTATTTACTTTTAGGACTTGAGGTATATCATTTCATTCCTTCTGCTGATTACAGAGAGATTCATTATTATTCTAATATTTCTGTCTTTTTATGTACATTGGTATTTTTCACTTATACCTTCTCAGATTGGCATTTTTGCTTTGTAAACTTTGACAGCCTGACTATAATATTACATGTAGTGATTATTTTCTGTTCATGTCTATTTGAGGCTCCATATGCCTCTTTTTGTATTTGGATGTCAATTTCTTTCTCTAGGTTTGAACAATTTTTTGCTGCCATTTCTTTGAAAATGTTTGTGCCTTTAGTCAATATCTTAGCTCATTCCCTTTCCCTGAGGAAGCTGAGTAGCTTCTTGAACATATTCCAGAGAGGTTAGAAGTTGTGATAAATCTCATTAATTTTTTGCATATAACTATTTCTTTTTATGTCACAATGTCATCCATCATGAAATCCTTTCTCAGGCTTTGTGTTTTCTAGTCACAGTGTTTTTATTTTCATTTTACTGATTGAGATTTATTTCTGGTATTTCTGTTAATGTATATTTTTCTAGCGAATAACCGCCTGGGTCTGTATTTTTTGTTATTGTTGTAAGTACTTCTGAATGATAACTTCCTAGAAACGCAGTGAAAAGAAAGATCTATACAAATCTTGTTAGATATTGTCAATTTTTCCTTCACAGCAACATCACTGTCTCACGATTCTCAATGTAATTACTTGGACCAAGTACTTTTGGCTATTTAGAATAACATTCACAGGTAGTAATATTTAGAGTCTCTTCTAAGAGAGGGGCATTGTGGTGTCACTAGGGGAGGGAAGAAGTAAGAAATGGAGGGAGCGGGAGGAGGAGAGAGATCATATTCTGTCTCCAGGATGTGAAATGCAAGGATAATGTAAACATGACTTTCCTTGTCCATGTTTTTTTTTTTTTTTTTTTTTTTTTAGAGGGCTGGTGTGAAGGGGAGGGTTTTAGTTAAGACACAACAGTAGTCACCCAGACTTGGATTAAGCAAAGGCTTTCCCTTTCTGGTATAACTTTAGAGCCCTATAATGTCAAGTTTGCAATGACAAGAACAGTTCTTACATGTTTTCACCAGGCAGAAACAAAAAAGGTGAACTCAAAAGAGGGTCTTTAATTTTGACTTTGGCTGCTGTGTAATTTTCCTATTTTCTTATTTAAGAAAAAAATATAGCTTCTCTTCTAGGAACTCAGTTTTCTTCTCCATAAAAGGAAAAGTAGCGGCCAAGCCCTCAGATAATGGCCTTAGACTCTCCTCAGTTACACACACCCTCAAATCTGTACCTACATATCATTCTTAGTATTCTGTCTACGAAATTTTGAGAAGATAAAATCGCTTATATGCAGAGACTCACACTACATTTTAAATCTCTGCTGAATCATGCTTTCTAGTGACAGGAAATAATCATAAAACTAAACACATGCCAGTTTACTGTAACATCACACCAAGGATATTCCTTCTGGAGGAATTTAATGCCTTGGTATATCCATGTACTTACATCTGTATCTACAGAGAGATCTCCATTCTGTAGGAATAACCAAACAGCGTATACAGCAGAACTTCATACCGCTATTTTGGCTTTACAATGTGATTTTATGTTTATTATCTATTGAAAAATTTAGAACTATTAAGAGAAATTTTAATATTAGAGTTTGGTTTTAGAGCATTACAGAGGAAAATGCTGCATGTCTCATTATTTTGAAACACTGACCTTACTTAGGTGAATCTTTTTTTTTTTTTTTTTGGTTTTTTAATACTGGTTTTTCTGTATTGCTTTGAAGCCTGTCGAACTCACAGACATCCACCTGCCTCTGCCTCCCGAAAGCTGGGATTAAAGGCCAATGCCTGGCACGTGAATCAGTTTTTAAAGTGAGAAATACATCAGGCTAATTTCCTAAGAAAGGAGGTTGTAAATTATTTGCAAGGTCTTTTAGAAAAGTCCTAAGTGCTTTTCTTGGTAGGTTAAAGTCACTTTGAATTTTGGAAATCACCTTCCACACAGTATTTAGCATGTTCTCTTACTCAAATGTCTTAGTTTTCAAATCCTGCGATGAGGACCCTACAGTGTGGTGGGTAGTAATGGTCATTTAGAGTGATGTTCTTAATGGTCGGGAATTTACACAGACCTTGGTACATGAGGCTTTCTTTCAAGTTCTCAGCCTCACCATCTTCCTGTTGTGTGTCCCTGTGTGCCTGACAGGTGGCAGAAACCAAAATCCACAAAACTAATAGCACATATCACATATGCTCACCCAGTCTGTCTTCCTCTACCTCCATTCTGGTTGGGCTCTCCACTCTCCTCCTATTTCTGGGTATTAATGATGTGATCTTTCGAATGTTCCCTAGGTTATAGTCTGGTGGCTGTAGAAGTGTTCGTTACCCTGTGTTTATATCACCATTTGAGTAATCTACTGCTCTATGGATAGCAGTGTTTTCTAAATGAATGGGACAGTCATGCTCTGGAATGGCCCATTGCTTTATCTGGAGTATCCAAAAATGCTCTCTTAGTTGCAATTTCATTTCTTCAAAACAAAAAAGGCTCTTTTAACGATGAAGTTACTTTGGTGGTATTAAATTCTCTAAACCAATATTATGTAATTTAGAACAAAATGAAAATAGAAATAAGTTCTCAGTTAAAGACTTTTCCTCATGCATTCTTAATTACTCTAATCCATACATTTTTACCATGCGTGAGGTAGATTTAACTCTCTAGGGATATATTGATTTATACAGTAGATCATTTTGTGGCTTTTGCAAGAAATTGAGTCATATAACTTTTCAGATGTCCAGTTAAATACAGCAAAATGAATATAACACATTCTTCTATATTATTGTGGACCCCCCATTTAAATAATAGTAAATGGATAAAGATGTAAACTCTTGAGGTAAAACGGAGATTTTCTTTCGCTTGGAGGACACACAGAGTGATTCGGTGTCTACACACACTGCATTAAACCTACATCTGTGTCCCATTTTCACATCTCCCGTGGCCCATGGGAGAGTCTCTTCCTGTGATGTGACCAATGACCTGGGACTGAATCATAGACGCACGTTTAGGCCAATGTCCTGAGTCACCCTGAGACACCTGTGCTCACTCCTCTTCTGGGTTGAAGATGAACTTGGAAGCCTCTGATGTGTTTAGGATAGTGACTCTTTAAGATGGGGGCAGTCTGAATGCTGGGGCCAGAAGGGCCTCCTCGTAATAGGACAACTTGCAGCAAACTTCCAAAAAAGGAAAACAACAAAACAACTAAATGAAACCGAGGTGAAGGGAGATGTGTATGAATGCGCCTTTTAACATTAGTTGCATTGGAAGCCACATGCTCCACAGACTAAAAATAGCGTAAAACCTTAACTTAAGGCAAGGAATTCTGTGTTCTTTTTTTGGGGGGGTGGAGTCCCTCAGGGAAATCACATGCTTTACCTTATCAAAGTTTCTGCATTCCTTGGCTTGTGGCACTGTATCATCACAAGCTTTGCTGTTTTCAAATCCCATTTTACAATGGCTCCCGTCGCTTTTAATAGCCTGGGATTACCCCCTGCCTACTTGGAAGTCATCCCCCTAATAATAACTCATTGCCCTTTCATTAACTCTGTGTGCGGTGCCACTTTGGCCGTGTAAAGGTACATGTTTGTAGACCTCAAGAAGCAGGGTGTGGGGACCAAGAGAATCTTTCTTCATCCCACCACGGAACACAAGACATATGGGTCAGGTCACATATGTGCTTCGGTAACTCCTTGGTAATATAGGAAACACTAACACCGGGGCAGACAAGAAAGGGGGAATGTGAGCACCTCTAACCCTAGTGTGTATCTGTTGAAGCAAAAACACAGCTCTCTTCCCAGAAAGACGCCGTGGTTTAATCTAGAGCCAAATGTGAGACACCACAGCCTGGAAATACAGACTCAGGTTACCCCAAGCACCATGCTCTCATATGGAAGTGGTCACATGAGATTTTAGTTGCAGGACGAAGAATGGACATCTCTGTTACAGGTTTCAGACGCTATTTGGTGGCATTCCTAACTTTGGGGTTGTTGGAAAATAGTGACTTCCTAAGAACACATTGCACAGTTTTTTGTTTTTTTGTTTTGTTGTTGTTGTTTTTGTTTTTGTTTTTGTTTTTTTTTTTTTGGTTAGGATTTGTTTTTATGTCCCAATCAATGTTTCCCATCCCCATCCACTCCTCTTCTACTGTTTGTCTTCTGATAAAGAGAAGGTCTCCCATGGATGTGAACCAGACATGGTATATCAACTTGCAGTGACACTAGCAACCCCTCTTTTATTAAGGCTGGATGAGGCAATCCAGTAGGAGGAATGGTTTCCAAAAACAGGTAACACAGTCAGACAGCCCCCTGAGCTCACTCTTAAGAGTCTCATAGTAAGACTCTTACAGTTACACAACTGTAATATATATGTAGAGGTCAATTTAAATAGATACATTGTACAATTGTGGTAATGTGTGTGTGTGTGTGTGTGTGTGTGTGTATGCATGCATGCATGCATGTATATTCACCAGGATTGCTTAGACATAGAAATAGGACTCAGCTCTGGTCTACAACATCCCAACTCACCATAATCCCTAAATGCAGTCACTTGGCCTTATAGACTCTTTAACACAGGTACAGCTTGACTTCTTTTCTCCTTTGTCTATTCCCCCAAGCCCCTGGGAAGTTTAGCTCACATCTCTCCATCACAATTCTGCAATGTCTGTTAAGTACGAACACACACAAACATTTATTCATCGTCTTGTGGAAACAGGCAGGAGATGAAAGGTGACCAAATGCCTCCAACAGGGAATGATTACTAAACAAAGCCTATATATTAGAATGATATTCAGAAATAAAATTTAACTTGACTTTTTCTATGTTATCATCATGGATAGACTTAGAAATCACAGCATTACTGAGGAAATATTTCCAGAATAGAATATACATGTATATACATGTAAGCAATATTTAAGCAAAAACTTAAAAATCGATGACACTGCTATATATTATTTATGAACACATACATATTTAACTAAAGTATAAGAAATAACCTGAAATAGTACAGTTCAGTCTGAAAATGATAGTTACATTTAAAGAACAAAAATGCAAGTAGACTTGTTGTGGACATGGGAATTTTACAGGTGTTTGTGGGTTTGTGTTTATTTAAGGGCATCTGGATGAACTCCTAGTCTTTACTGAGAAGGGAGAGGATCTACTTATCCCAGTGTTTTAAATATTTAGTGCTGTTTTCAAACAGTCCTATGTTCGTGGCTAATGACCTGGGACACCTCAGTAATGGCTTTTATTTTATAGTAGTCTTGGTTCATATGTAAGCGCCAACATGTCCTTACATTTCCAGGAGAGGTAAAAAACTAGAGTAGTTTTTAGATTTCAAAGACTCCCTTTACAGCTGAGTACTTGTGAGGTAATTTACAGATGACAGCATGATCCATAAATGTCAAGCAGGCATAATTATCACAGCATCTCCAGTTTGAAAGACAAATCCGCAGCTTATGCCTGTTTCATTAAAAAGGCACACCACCTTCCATGAACGGATCGATTCCCATTTTGGTGTGGGCAGTAGTGTTCATTGTGTGCTGTTGTTTATAGGTGATTCTACTCACATGAAAGGTCACCACAAATCCGGGGGAGGGGAGTGAGGAGATCACACTATATTGTTCTTCTGCAGAGGGTGAAACTCTGCAGACAAGGTATTCCTCGAAACCGTGATGCAAAATTCAAGGTCTAGAAATGTATGATGAACCAGACAGGGCACTCAGAGTTCTGTAGTTACAAGGAATTCGCAGGTCAAATTAGAAAAAGGGTTGATATTTTACCTAGTATTATTAATTTAAGCTTGGGATATAGGCTTGTAAAAATAATATTTAAACAGAACAACACACATTCAAGGAGATATATACTCTTTATTAAGATATAAAGAAAGCAAGAGTCTTTTACAAAATGCTCCAGGCTTATTGCAATGCTGCAATTTCATGTTCCTTGACTCAGTTAGGGCAGCTGACGATCGAGATGCTGGGGTCCACCTGTCTCCCCTCCCTTGTACTGGGAGTATAAGCATCACCTAATCCATTGATGCTTTATTGACTAAGCTGCTTCCCCAGGTCCCAGAACTGTCTCTATGAAAGGAGAGAAAAGTTCAGCTTGGAAAAGGAAAACCATTTTTTGTTTTGTTTTGTTTTTGAGACAGGGTTTATCTGTGAAACTTTGGAGCCTGTCCTGGAATTTACTCTGTAGATCCCAGGCTGGCCTTGAACTCACAGAGATCTGTCTGTTTCTGCCTCCTGAGTGCTGGGATTAAAACCGTGTGCCACCACGGCCAGCTAAGGAAAACCACTTTCTAAACACACACACACACACACACACACACACACACACGTTGAAAGAGTTGAATAGATTTCTGAATTGCTTTGCTTGGACTGTCATGGAAAATGCCACACACTGGGTTGATACATTTTCTCAAATTCAGAAGCTGGGCCTCCAATGACGGTTTTTCTCTTCAACTCACTTTCTCTTCAACTCTTCCTCTACAACTCACATGTACCCAGCCTTTGCCTGTGTCTTCCCAAGTGCTCTCTCTCTCTCTCTCTCTCTCTTTCTCTCTCTCTCTCTGCCTCTCTCTCTCTCTCTCGTGTATGTTTGTGTGTGTGTGTGTATGTGTGTGTGTACACGCCATATTGGATTTGGGCCCACTGTAATGTCTTGTTTTAAATTGGTCACCTCTTTCAAAGACTTTTATAAAGCTTCATCTGACATCCTGGGGCTTATTGTTTAGTACATAACAATTTCTGGACTCAAATCCTAGACTGCTTTGTCCATGATCAGCTGTGTCCCATTGTGTCATACTGAAGAATGACAGCCCTTCCTTATCACGGCCTTTGACATAGCCTCCTGGGAGTGAGGATATGTTCCCTGATAAGGTGGATAGGAGTCTCTTTCCCATGTATTTCATCCCAGATCCAGAGCACGTGACATCGAATTAATGAATTATGGGATTGCTGTCCTTTTCATTTTCTAAGAACTAACACATTCTAAACAGAGTTGAAGAAATTAAACAGTGGATCACAGCTTTGTCTCATATTGTCTAGGAATGTGATATTAGCCCTTAGTGGCTTAACAAAAACATATGAATATGGAAACCTCACTCTAAACTGCTCACTAGTAAGAGCAGCCATGAACATATTTTCTTCTGCTTTCTTCAAGTGGTAGGTCTCCAATTTACATATTCTCTCAAGTTAAAAACCTAGAAACATTATGCCTAGAGATGGAGGAATCACCACATAAACCTCTGCACAGCTCAGCACTCAGCCAGACTGTGTTGTTAACTTTGGGAGCTGGTATGCAAAAATTGACACACTCACATTTCTGAGGGAATTGCCCTTTGCCTCTCAAACTTTTCGGTGCTTAAGACTGACCTAGGTGAATACTAATAACAAGGAATTGGCCAAAAGTAAAGAATGCCTGGGAATATATTGACTACTATCCTCCAGAGTCTGATTTTTCTCTACTTGGAATTATTTAATCTCAATTAAATTAATATTCCATCACCCATAACATGAAATGTTAACAGACCTCCATTTTTGAAAAGATTTGTTTCAAATTATGTGTCTGGGGAGGAGTCTATCCAATGAGTGCAGGTGGCTTTGGAGGCCAGAAGAATATATCAGATCTCCTACAGCCAGAGTCACAGACAGTTGTTAGTTAGGTGCCTGTCTTAGTTGGAGATTTTATTGCTATGAATAACACCATGACCATGCAACTCTTACAAAGTAATCATTTAATTGTGGCGGTTCACTTATAGTTTCAGAGTTTCAGTCCATTATCATCATGATGGGGAGCTAGGCAATTTGCAGGCAGGCATGGTGCTAGCTACATCTTGACCAGAAGACAGCAGGAAGTTGACTGACTCACTGGGCAGTATACTATGCATGGGAAACCTCAAAACATTCCACTACACTTACAGATTTCCTCCAACAAGGCCATACCTACTCCAAAACAGCCACACGTCTTAAGAGTGCCATTCCTGGTGAGATTATGGAGGCCAATTACATTCAGACTACCACAGTGCTTACACAGATGATGGGAACCCAGCTCAGATTCAGGCTCTAAAAGGGACTGCTGAGTCTTCTCTCTAACTTTTCAGGTTCAGTTTCAAGAATGCTCCGCTTCCTGTCTCTATTTTCCTACTTGCCCTTTAATACTTCAGCAAAACCGAATGGGGTTTAACTCTTGCCCAGTGGTACTTATAAATCTTCAGCAACCAGGCTTGTATGATTAGAGAGATTGATATTATACAGCATTTGCCGATTTTTACAGCGTAAATACTCCCATTGTGGTCATTTTTTTTTTAAAGTTACTTACACTAAGTCAAGTGCTTTGAAAATTTAGCATTTGAGTACAACTTACTACAGGTTCACATCCCAACAGGGTAGTATCATCTCAAGGCTGCAAGTGTACACTTTCCCTGAACAGAGCAGTGCTCCTCCTGGTATGTGGAACTCCCATCTGCCCTTTAAAATCTAAGTACCCATGGCCTTCCCTGCTGGCTTATGTCTCCCTCTCTCTAGTGTCCCCTCAGTAGAACGAGTGCCGTGGTACCAACTCCCTCTTTGCAACCTTTAATGTATCTAGCTCCCCAGCAGAATTTAAACTGTTTGATTTTACTCAGATTTTGCATATGAAAAAAAAAAAACCTTGATGCTAAGTGCCAAATAGTGTGTAGAAGCGTAACCGATCCTCCATTTTAAAAAGTATCATGGTAGTTCTAAGAGTAGATAGCTTGCTCTAAAGCTTTCATTTACCCTCAGTTGACAGTGGACAAATCATGTAGGTTCCATGAGCCCAACTACTCCTCTCTGCCAAGTGGATATAATACAATGGATCCTCATAACACTGCTTTGAGAGAGCACAGCCCACACCCAGTCAGTGACATTCATGATGTATACATAGTGTATATTCATGATGGAGACGCCTTGGGCAAGGGATGAGGTAGGGTGTATCTTCTGTAAGCATCCCTCTCAAGTGCAGCACCTAAGTAGAGTACAGTCTTTTTAAAGGTAGGTCCTTACCTAGACTTCCCAGTCTCAGAATATTCTTGTCCCTCAGCCTCCTGAGTATAGATGGAACCCCAGGCATGTACCCACTACGTGCAATAAGTTTATAGTCTTAATATGTAGCATGTTTTATTGTTCTATCCTGGAACCTGTTCCTTTAAAAAGAAATTTCTATTAAAATGTCAAATTAGGGCAAGAAAGATGTCTCAGCGGGTTTGAATACTGCTGGCAAGCATAATCCACATGTTGGAAAGAGTGACCCAACTCTACAAAGTTGTCTTCTGAACTACACGTGTGCCTTGGCATGGTACACACACACACACACACACACACACACACACACACACACACACACACAGAGAGAGAGAGAGAGAGAGAGAGAGAGAGAGAGAGAGAGAGCTCAAACCAGATTTTAAACATTTTTTTTATCATAGTAACAATTTCATAATGCGTTTTAACTATCTTTTCTATTCTTCTTTCAGCCTTTGCATGCAAGATTCCTTCCCATTGACTGTCCAGCCCTGTGTGATGCCAAAGGACTGTGAGACTTCAGAGTGGTCCCCCTGGAGCCCCTGCTCCAAGACCTGCCGTTCTGGGCGTCTGTCACCTGGAGTCAGGAGCAGGAGCAGGAATGTGAAGCACATTGCTATTGGAGGTGGCCAGGAATGCCCAGAACTTCTTGAGATAGAGACCTGTATTGCTGAAGGGGAACTTCTGCAGCCATGTCCCAGGTATTTCACTTTTGAATATTTTAATAACTACAATCTCCTTTGAAGTGTTGATAGAAAGGTTGGCATCAGTAAACATAGCTAGGACTTGATTCCACTGAACTTAAAAGCGGAGTCTAGTTCTGTTTCTACAGTATTGGCATCACATACTCTCCAGAAGTGCCATAGCTTCCTCATCCTTTGTTATTTCCTTCTTCTACTGCTTCATGCAGAGTAAATGACAGAAGTGCTGGCTGCTTTTACCTGGTGTGACACTTGTAAATATTTGTCGCTGGCCCAGAGTCCTTCGTAGCATGCTCATTTTGCAAATGAGGCCATCAGTAGTCAGAGAGATGAGCTAGTCCCATGATGATGTATGGCTAACGAGTTGTAGCACCCAAGTTCTCTAAGTCTCTTTTGCCCCCTATAACTTTGCCAGTCTGTTCTACAAGTTCTTTTTCCAGATTCCCCAGGGAGCCAGAGGATATTGGAAAGTGGCTCACTATTCTTTATAAGTTGGATTTTAACATCTTGACATTAATTTCTTTTTTTGGCCTGGCTATATTGCACTTGGTAAAGGCCTCCAGGACATCTTTCTTCAGGTTGTGGGTTCATGGTGGACTCAAAGCTCATATGATAGAAGTCCTCTGAGGCTGGTTATCTATTAGGAAGTCTATAGGAATGGAGGGATGTTTTGAACTCCCTGTTGGATGACATTTTCTAGAGATTCGTGTAGCCTGGAAGATATGAGGATGAGATTCATTTTTCCAGAAAAAAAAATATTAAAGAAGCCAAAAAATGGTTTCTTGTATGAATCCATTATTTGGTGATAAACCCAACTGGTGCTCTTGTTTTCTGAGCTTGGCTAGCTATAAAACCTAGAGGAAAGCATCTGGTCCCCTGGGGTTAGTGTTACAGTGGCTATGTGCTGTCTGGAGCTTCCTTAACTCTGAATAATTGTACATTATGGAATTCAAAGATATGTCCCTGCTCTAAGCTTGCTAGTCCATTCCTCTCTTACCTTGTTGATCACTCAACAAACACTATGTTATTTATTTATTA
This sequence comes from Phodopus roborovskii, assembly GCF_943737965.1. NCBI lineage: Eukaryota > Metazoa > Chordata > Mammalia > Rodentia > Cricetidae > Phodopus > Phodopus roborovskii. The sequence goes on from NW_026126585.1 coordinate 13,617,563, forward strand.
ATATATTATTTTGCCAAAACGACTGTATTCTTTTTTTGATTATTATTTTTAGAGGGGGGGTGTTCGGGAGAACATTGGACCCTTTGGAGATGGAATTAAGGAAGGTTGTGAGTTATGTGGTGTAAGTTCTGGGAACTGGACTCAGGTCCCCTACAAGAGCAGTATGCTCTTAATCACTCCAGACTGCTCAGATGCTTGTCACCCCTGACTTCAGTATCACAGTAGGGTGCTTTATATATCAGCTCAGTCATAGAAAATCCATCTCATGTTTTTCATTTTACAACCACCTTTCAAAACACTTATTTTAAACAAATGAGGGGCCTGCAGATGATACAACTAGGATCTCTTTCTATTTCAAGGATGGATATGCTTGTGTTCAGATTTTATATACATTGTGGCTTCTCAAAAAACAAACAAACAAAAAACTATATATATTCTGTAGCACACCTCCCTTAATAGTGGAATTATTAATTCTATCACTTCCATTATTGGTCTGAAACACTGGAGACTCGGTGTTTAAATTCCCAGGCCCAATGCTTAGGACATAAAAACAGTATGAAAGGGCTGTCATTGCTGTTGTGTATTGAGGTATAATTTTTGTCCTTGCATAAAGAAAAATCCTCTCTTTCCTAGCAGATCACAGTAGTCACAGGCTGGATAAAATCATTATTTCTGTGTATTTGGAAATCATCCTCATGGATGTGTAGTTCAGATTTTTTTAATGGCATGCATGTGGGAATAGAATCTTGATTTATCATCATATACTATTGTGGGCCAATAATATAATAGATGCATACATGTACTGAATATGAAGGGTACATAGAAGTTTATCATCTAGTGGAATTCTCTGGATATTCACTCAGGCTCTTCCCATATGTCATTCTGAGAGTCATGATGTTTTTCCTGGTGACAGACATCCAGTTGAGTATATGTATACTAGGACACATATAACACTGGGTGGGTGCCATTCCTTAGCAGCAAAATAAGTTGGGACCATGATAATTATGCACCGGGGAAATCCTATAATGATCTTCATCCAGTTGATATTTAATATCTGGAGATAGCCGACAGGTTGCACCTCTCGTTCTGCTGTTTGAGCACATGGATGAGTTTGGCATTTATTTAAAATCAAAATCAAACCCTTTCAAATGATGAACCTGCTGGAAAAAGCTTTTGGAGAAATCACTGAAGTACCAACCAGTGTTGCCTGCAGAGAACGATGTGTTAACTAGTGTTTCTGGTTATGGGCAGGAAAATGAATGAATAACAACCAAGAAATCAGCACCAGCCACCCTCCTTATTCATCTGGGTTCTGAGCTGTGGCTTCTACCACAGGAAAGATATACCACATGGCATAAAGGCTGCAGATCTGCTTTTGTTTCTCATTTGACATTGGTGATTAAAATTCATTGTGAGCAATGGAAATAAAAACAAAAATCTATTACGAAATACAAATGCCCATATATCCATCCCTGAATTCATGAGTGTCCACATACATCAAACAATTTTATTCACCCCATTTCTCCACAGCAGGAAAATGCATGGTTCTGTGAGTCTTCACATTGTTTGGATTAAATCCTCACATTGTGATTTGGCTTTTCTCTCTCTCTCTCTCTCTCTCTCTCTCTCTCTCTCTCTCTCTCTCTCTCTCTCTCTGTCTTTTCTATTGAAAACATGTTTGATTATTAAATAAACACAGAGTTCTTGTTCTGTGCCAAGCATAGGGTTAAATTCTGTGGGGACTTCAGAGAACACAATAGACACATGCCTCTCCTTTCATGAAGACAGGCTTCAGTAACAAAGGAAAAACAAACAATAAAATACATAAAATGGATGTTAAAAATAAAATAAAATACTAGTATTAGGTAAAGACAGAAACTTCTGGAATGCTGAGGTGGGCTTGGCCAGCACTGCTTACAGAATTAAATAGTGTTAGCAGAGAATTTTTATTTGAACATGGCCTATTTGGGTTGGGCATTGTATTTAAAGAACGTGAATAGTTAACTACTTGGGAAACTAGGGGACAAACACTCCAAAAGAAACATGCAATGGAGAAGAAATTTACCTGCAAACAGGTATTTTCCCGCATGGTGGTGCTAAGGAGGCCGCACCAGCTGGGTTCTCCTGACTCACTGCAGCTGTAACTGCAGACTTACACCAGTGTGTGTAAGAAGTGTAAATGACGGGCCGGTTTTAAGGCCCTCCCGAGGATGAGGACATGTTGGAAATTGCACGTCTTAATCTGAAAGGAGATAAGGTATAAGGACTTTTGAGAACGGAGTAAGAGCGTTTCACACGCTTCAGCTCATCTCAGGGGTGTGAGTTTGACATAGACTCAAAATCAGCCCAAGAAACTCCCTTCTCCGACTTCACACAGCCTCTAAGTGTGGGCTCTTCTCCCCAGCTCAAGCGTCACGATCAGTGTAGGAGAGAAATGGGTCTCCTTTTCACCGGTGGCCTTGAGTTCTTTGGGATGTTCTTCTGTCATTGGATATCAGTTTCTGTTCTCAGACACTAAAAGATATACGATACAGAGAAAACATCTAGGACTGTGGCAGGTGTTAGCAATGGACCACTGGAACCGTGATGCGCTGAGCCAGCCCAGCCCCTCACTGGCCCTGGGATGCCTGGTTCTGCCCCTAGCTGAATATTGATTGCAGCAGGAGATCTTGGTTTACCCCTTAGGTGAGGGCTCACCCCCACCACCATCACTAGGGAAAGGTGGTTCCATCCCTCACTGTAGGCATGCACACTAGAACTGACCTTGTATAGGTTCCGGGCACCTCACCTAGGAAGCACGCTAGAACTGACCTTGTGGTTACGGACATGGGTGAGCCAATCCTGAAGGCATGAAAGCAGGAGAGCTGACCCTGCTTCTCCTCATCTGCCGTGTGGTGCTATGGGTGAGGGGGAAATGACCCCCCCACAAACACAGACACATACCTGTCACCACCTGCAGCAGGTGACAGAGCTGGCTCTGCCATCATAAGAGTGAGGGAAACAGCCCTGCCCTGCATCAGCCACGGCACACAGGATGCAGGTCCTGCACCTTGCCGTGGCAGCATGCTAAAGCTGACCCTGTTGTTGGGGTCACAGGGAAGCCAGCCCTGTGAGTGTCAGGACAGGAGAGGTGACCCCACTGCCTCTAGTATGCCCCCTACAGCAGTTGGGAGAGAGGGATCTGCACCTTGCAAAACAGTAGAGCTGGCCTTGGCAATATGAGTGAGGGGGATCTGGATCTGAGGGCCTGAAAACAGAAGAACTAGCTCAGCCCCTAGCTGTAGGCTGCACTGGGGGAGCTGGCCCAGGCAATGCTGGAGAGCTCATCTGGCTAGTGGCGGTGAGGGAAAGCTAGCAAGCTGACCAATCCAGCTACCACTCAAGGCCTAGAACCAGGACTATGAGTTGGCCCACTCCAACATCCACAGAATCTATGAACTGTTGGAGCATGGGAACGGAACGAACCTACAGATCCCAAACAGCAGGATCTCCATGACACAGGCTATCCAACAAGAGCACCAGTAAAGGTCCCATTATTGGTGGCACAGCAGAAGCCGAAGACTCTGAGCCAGAACAGTGACTCATGGTAATGAACACTTGGAAGTAAAGACGAACAGACTAAAGGGCAAACTGTGTGTTAATTTTTGTTTTGGGTTGGGGGACAGTGACAAGGACAGGGGGGAGATTGCAGGGGAGAGGGAGATATGTGGGATTGGAATGCATCCCGTGAAAATCCACAAAGAATAAAAGTGAAACAAACAAAATTGCCTAGGATCTTGGCTGCTTCCCGTGTTCCAGTTAATATCCCAAGTGTTAGACTCACACGCTCAAGCTTCCAAGGACTGTGTGAGATGAGGCAGCCTTATTCATTTCAGTCTCCATAAAGCAGAGGACAGGAACCCGTCCTACGCTAAGCTCTTCAGGTCAAAGAGCTACAACGCAACACACCCATATTGTGAAACAGCTATGAAGAGGACCCCATTCTAGAAGAAGAACTTGTAATAATCACACAAGAATGTTGACAAAGAGTCACCTGCAGACATTTTTGTTACACATGACACCTCCTGCCAGCAACTTTTATCACCTATGAGTGGGAGACAAGTTTCCATACGGCAATGGCCGTTCAGCCTCTTACGTAATCATTTAAAGTTTGAAACTGAACAGCAGGCAGCAATATTAGATGGTGACAGCCAAAGCAGAGCGAATCTCTTCAGAAAACTTCAAGGCAGAAGCTGCATGGCTAACGGCATCACACAGACTGTGCAACATTACCACGGAGAAAGGCCGATTTATTAAACGTGGTTTCAATACTCTAGACTGGTACAGACGGAATAGATGGGTTCTGTTGACTCTCCCTTCCTTCCTCACTGTGTAAATGTATCCTTATTACGGGTAGACTGGACACCCTTGGCATAAAGTCTGTCTCTGAAATCTCAAGCTGAGAGACATTTCCAGGCTCCTACACCCCTTTTTGTTTTGCTTTGTTACACAACCCCCAGAGATCAGCCTGGATCTCCCTAACATTTCACCGAATCACTGAGCTCAAGTTTATATTGTCTAGATAAAAATCTTTCATTCGTTGTGTAAACTCTGAAGACTTAGGATCAGGGGCCGACTGTTGGAGCCTGCCAGAATGCTAGGAAAAACGTAGGCAGAAACCTGCTCTGGCTGATTTGTTGTTGTTTCCTCCTTTGCCAATTACAAAATAAGGAAGCATTTGGGGGGCAATTTCTCTTCAAAGTATGTTTCAGTCCGTCCTGAGGTTAGTCCGTGGATAATTCCGAAAGGAAGAAACAGAAAATGTTGATTTACTCATCCTGTGAATCTTGCATAGTATTTTTCCAAAAAGAACAGTATCCACACATTGTCTAGGAGTGTTTAGAAAGGATGTTCTCACACATGGGTAGGGCCGCCCTCCCCCCCCAATTCCTCCCTCTCCCTCTTCTTCCCTCCCTCCCTCTCTCCCTCCCTCCTTCCATGTAAGAGTGAGGCACTAAAAGAGTGTTTGACTCATATTCAATACTTAGTAAACACTGGGTGAATGAATGTCTGCTCAAGTGCCAGAAAGATCGAGAACAATAATTTGCACATATTCTTTATTGTACACACACAGTTATTGAATAATGTGTGCGAGGCAATGGAAGGCATTTTTGTAAAAAGCTTCTGAAATTGGCTCAATCAAGATGATCAGGTAGAAACTACCCCAGATAGGGATGACTATAGAGAGCTTGCACGGTCTCAGGTGTTCTCTGCTGATAGCACGTCTGATTTTCCAGATTTCAATGGCTGTGTTACCGCAGATAGACTGGGAGTGAGATCACAGTCTGGATTTGGTCACAACCTGGCTTCTAACACACATCACCAATCACATCTTTTAAATCTCCCCCCATCGATTTCTCTCATTGCACCCAACGCCCCACACATAATACAAGCTCGATAAAGAGTTGTCAGATAGATTAATGGGTTCTTTAAGGAGGCATTGTTTCAGTTGCTTAAATTAAACAGATTTCTGTAGCAAGTGAGAAGTGAAGGAGCCAAAGCCTTGGAACCCTGGAACACTATGGAGAATCTGTTTCAGAAACGAAACAAGTTTTCTAAGAATTTGAAATTATTTCCTCAGGACATTGGCACCTTCTATATTGGATCTATCTATTACTGGTAAATGTGGTTTCATGAGTCCTTCTGGACGGAAGATTTGTTCCCCAGTTAGTGTAAGGAAGTTAACGTACTGTTAAGTGCTGTGCATGGCGATAGAAGTCTATTAATAATACATGTGTGCAGTTTGGCTAGCAAAGCCATCTGCTGAGGAGCAAGAGAGCCTTGCACTTCAGAGTTGCTTTGCATAATCAATAGCCCACTATCTCCAATAAAAAATTACTAGAGCATAAAATATATAAAGGCTTGACCAGTTCCCTTATGCTGATGGTCTGTTTGACAAAAAAGGAAAAAAAAAAAAAAAAGAAAATAAAGACAAGTTAATTCTCTTCCAAGTGCATTTTACAACTTTCAAAAGACAACAGACATTATCATAAATTAGTCACACTGCAGAGCACTGATTTTTAATACACACACACATTTAATTTGAATACCTTTCGCTGGGGTTTCAATTCCAGGAGTGTTTGCAAATCTATATGTGTTCAATCAAAACATGACTGTTAACTAATGCAATTATTCTATCAATCTGTCATCATTAAATCACTTAAGATTCTCTCCCATGTTCTTGGCTTCACATCTCAGATGTTCCAAGACAGAGAGAGGATGTCCACACGGTGAGTAGCCCTGTGCCTTAAGAAAGTGTCAAAGCTTAGGTTAGGAAGGGCAGGGGCTGCTGCGGAGCTGGTGTCTTATGGCTATTAGAATCATTTTGTGACACATTGGTAGAATGGGGATCATTAAAGAATTGTCACTGAACACTTCTTCCTTTCTAATTTTGGCTTTTCTCATTTAGAAGAGCTGTACTCATTGCCCGGAGAGTAACACTTTTAAACTTCCCCTTCCTTTGTCTCTCAATGTAGGGGATGGTTTTAGTTATACAATTCCTTAAATTGGACATTACTCTGAAAGCCAAGCTGCCAGAGTCATTTAATTCTAGGACTTCAAGTTGCCCGGTCTTAGCCTAGATTTTTGTCTTGAATTTTCTACAAGAAATTAATTCCTACACTTAAAAGACTGCTCTTTGAGTTAACATTAGCGCCTTTCACAATGCTTAATATTTTGGTTATTTGACAGTTGTGCAATTCACATTGATCATAGCCATCCATCCTGCTTCCCTCCAACTCCACCTAGTGCTCCTGCCATTCCTCAGCTTCCCAGCTTCATGTTCTCCTTTTAGTGTTGATTTTAGGATATATTTTCATTTAATTATGTACATGTCTGGGTGCATATGTGCACTTTGTGTGGGTGCTCTCGAAGGTCAGAAGAGAGTGTTGGATCTCTTACATCTATAGTTACAGGTGATGGTGAGCTGCCTGACGTGGGTGCTGGGGACTCAACTTGGACCTTCTGAAAAAAAAAAAAACAGCAAGTGCTCTTGACCACTGAACTGGCTCTCCAGCCCCATGATGTTGGTGATTTTACTTTTGCTGTTATTTTAATCATTATTAAACTATTATCTAGGCTGCATATAGCGCATGAAAATGATAGCATCTCAAATGTTAACATGTATATATCTAGTGCAGATACACTGGTTTGACCACCAATGGATAATAGGTTTCAGGCATAAGTTTGTGGGTTCGGAAAATGATTCTAGAATGTAAACAGACAGGAAAGGCCTGAATTGCTCTGTTAAAATGTGTGATTGTGTCTCCCTGGTATCTGAATTTTTTAACACCCATCTGGAGTTCTATCCTCCCAGAATTCAGTGCCAAGGAATTAATATATATATATATATATTAATTCCTTGGCAAGGAAGAAATGTAGCAATCATTCATTACTCTTCCTTTTCTTTTCCGCCCTGCCTTTAATCCATTAGAAAGTTGTTTCCACCTTAAAAGTGCATCTAGAATGCAATTGCACCAGGGCTTCTGCAGTTTAGCTACCGTGGACTTACAAAGATTGCTCCCCCATTTCTCCTTTTGCCACTCACCTACCTTCTTCATTCCCCTCTGGGATTAGTCTTTTAACACTTAAATTACTTCATCTTGTTGCTAGCTTCCCCCCCTCCAACTTCCCATAATTCCCCATTGCCTTTGGGAAATCATTGCCTCTACACTAGCCTGCAAGGCTCTCTATGTAGCCTGCTTTCGGGTCTCTGCCCTTAGACACTGAGGCTTGGAGCATCTCTCCCACCACAGTGGTCTCTGTGTGTATCTTAAAGACCAAGCCTTCTCCAAGCTAGACTTTTAAACACTGCCCTGCTAGAACACTAACATCTACTTGGTCCGCTGCTCTCTGCCTCTTTTCGGTCAGGACTCCCATCTTCCTTGGTGAGCTCTCTTTCTGGCCATCTCTCTTTCCTGCTGGTCTGATGCCATGATGGATACTGAAACTCTGATGTCTGCCTATCCCACTGGAAGGCAAATATTGTCCCCGAGTCTTGGAGTCTGTCACACTCCCTGTCAGAATGCCATTGCTCAGGAAAGGGTAGGTAAACACTCCATGAGCTAGAGATTAACTGCCTATCTTCTCAGACCTATCTCTGTTCCAGGTGGAGTCTGCTTGGCCGGTCTTTTCTGGCTAGCTTTAGTCTCTGGATCATGACCTTGCATTCACACAGCTCTGCTTTGAGAGGCATTGTCCTCAAGGGAAACCCATATTTGAGTCCTTATACTCCCTTCCTAGGAAGTGGGTGAGAGTTTTAGAATGACTGGAGGTATAGCCTTACTCACTAAAGCAGGGACCCCATGGTTGTGACCACATGATTAATGGTGGATTCACCCAAAAAGAATTGACAAGGGAGCATTGTGGGGGATTTGATTTCAGGGCTTTCTTGAAAAAAAATCACTCTAAAAGGGAAATCCCTTCTAGAAATTCTTCTTTGGCAACCGAGTTATGATTTGAATTATTACAGAGAGTCTGTTGCTTGACTTTTATCCCCTGCCCCGCCCCTTGTAAGTGTCTTTCCTCTCTCTGTCATATTGAAATTTAACCTTGAGAAACTAGTGTAGTCTAATTATAAAACAAATGGTTGGTAAATATCTTGATATTGAGAAGCATTATCGAACAGACATCACTTACGGGGGTCACAAGAAGCAATGGAGGATGTGTTTTTATTTCAGTCCAGGATCCAGTTCCTCCCCCAAGTACCAGTGCTTTCTGGTTCCTGAGATACTCAGGTGTGCAGAGCACCTGTTTTTCCTGAGCTTGGATTCAATTCCATCAGCATGGGCTTTGTGGCTTTTCCATTCACTGTAACAACAGAGACAAATAAAATTCACTTTGAATCCCACCTTACCACTCGACTGATATCGTAACAGCCCAAATAAATAAATGCCATGTTTATTCTCTTGTGCCAGACTGTCAGGAGAGAGCAAATTGGTCCTATAGACATACCAGGGTAGGGGGCATGGAAATTCACTCAATACTTTCCTTTGGTGTTCATCTGCTCCATTAGCTACTTCCAGAGTATTGCTTCAACAGAGGATACAGGAATCCAGTTTCTAAGACTCTATACTCTTTTCCCAAGCAGGAGAGCAGAATGAGGGTGTGTGGAGAGGCTCTAGAGTTGGAGACAGGAGTTTTCAAAGCCTGGTAGTTGACACAGACTTAGCCATTAAAGAGAAAGTCACAGGCCAGGGAGCTAACATTTGCCAAGGTCTACCACCAGAAGCACTTCTGAAGAAGCCGGAGAGTAGCGTTTAGCTGAGCTCACTCCTTTGATTTCTTATTCTGTCAGATCCTAGACACACTCTCTCTCAGGCTGGTGGAGTTCAGGGCACTCAGTTTTTGTGGCTGCTGGGTGATTTGTGACCAAACATAGCTGAGTCTTTTGGAAGACATCAAGTGAAAAGAGACGAGCAAAGGCTATGAAGTGACCCGCATTAAAAAGGGAACAGAAGCCCTTTACTGATCTGCTTTTTCTTTGCCTCTTGATGAGTTGATATTTTTCTCAGGGATGGGGAACAGTGGGGATAGTAAATAATTTCCCCATTTTTCCTTACATAGTTTTGTCACTTGCTAGTGAATGAAATTTGGGCCTCTCTGGTCAATGAGCTACCAACAGAGATTTTTGTTTCTTTATGTAAAACGATAGTCATCAAACTTTCCTTTTCGGTTTTCTTCACAATGACTCCTGAAATCTATCCATTGTTAATTCTTACAGGTTGTGAAAAAAGTTAATTGAATAAGTCATTTGTACAAGGTAACCTATTCCCTGTTTGACTTGCAATGGTGCTAAACTGTTTTGCATGTGCTTTTCAACATTTTGTTTGCTGGAATAGGAATGTGGCATTAAAAATACCTAATCTAGGACTCTTTAGAATTTAAAAACCTTTTTAAAATGTATTGTTTGACGGCTTTAAACATATATACAATTTATTTTGATCATGCCCATCTCACACTTCCCTTCCAACCCTTTTAGGCCTTCCAACAGGACTCCCTCCATCCCCATGTTCTGTCCTTCTTTTTCCTAAATAAACCCAGCAAAGTGCAAATAGTGCTGTCTGTATTCCCGTGAATGTGCAACCAACCAATGGGAAAGAACATCCTACAAGTGGCTACAGCCCTGATGAAAGGGAACTCTCCCTCTCTCGGCAGCCAGCAACTACCAGTGACTCAGCTTGGAGTCATTGGCACCCTGAGGTACCCTGGGATTTTTAACTAGACTCATCTTGCACAGGTCTAGTTCAGTAACCACAGTGACTTTGTAACAGCCATGTAATGTCCAGAGGGATCACTCTTCCCCATCCTCCCCATCCTCTGCTCCTAGCATTTTTTTTCTATGCTCTACACCTTACTTTTTCTTGAATATTAGGTTTTAAATAGTTGATATCCAGTCTATGGCTCACAGCCTCATAGTCTTATTAATTTGAGGAGTGGTCATTGTAAAAGAAGCTTCTTGCCAGCATCACAAATCTGTAGACACAAACACAAATAACAACAAGGCAGTTAGATGATGTGAACAGTAACTGTAGGTTCCCCCTCGTATCCGTAACCATCTGAGCTTTGGATTATTGACTATATTTGTACTGCCAGACATGAATTCCCTTTTGTGGTATGCTTCAAATTCAACCAGAGAGTGGTTAGATACCCTAAAATAGTCATGCCACTATTGCCCCAGAGGGAACATCTTATCTGCCAGGACAGTGTTGGAGCATACAGGGTATATAGTACTTAGGTAAGACCAAATATATAATTATTGATGAAACCCGTGTGTGTGTGTGTGTGTGTGTGTGTGTGTGTGTGTGTGTGTGCGTGCGTGCGTGTGTGTGTGTGTGTGTGTGTGTGTGCGTGTGTGCATATGTGAGTGTGAAAACCAGAGATTGATAGGCATTTTCCTTAATTTCTCCCCACTTTGATTTTTGAGACAAGATCCTTCGCTAATTCTGAAGCCCATGTATCCATCTAGACTGGCTGGCCAGAAAACTCTAGGGGTCCTCATTTCTCCATACTCGGCCAGGGGCCATACCTGAGAGCTGGGCATCTGACTCTGAACCTCATACTTGTACAGCTGAACTGTCTCCCCAGGAGTTTCTTGTCCACAAATCTTTAAGCCTGGGGAAATCACGTGGAAATGAGGTAATAAGGATGGGGGAGAAAACTCTAATCGCAACAAGCCTGGATGAATTGTCTGCATCCCCATCTGTACAATGAGCTTCATACAGACTAATGGCTCCAGGCCTCTAAACTCTTTACAATAATGGCGATCCCTGCAAAGCGTTTGATCATTATCAAGAGTTTTAGATATTTTCATCCTTGCTGCTTGAGTTTCAATTTCACTCTTGTTTCCGAAAAATACATGATCTTAGTTACATGTAATAATTGATATATTTTACTTTTATTATAAGCAATCACATAGCTGTGAAATCTTTCCTCACATGTGAGGATGTTCTTAGGTTTTCTTTGTTATTCTGGAAGGTAATGAGTCCATGTGTATGTATGAGGAATTTGTGGGTTATATTAATGATTTAGGCTTGAGGAATGCTGTAATAACAACAGAATGAAATAAATTCTGAAGATCTTAAATCAGGTATGATTGTGTAGTTTTGTTTTCTGTAAATTGTATATAAACTCTACTATATTTTACTACTTTAGTTTTATCTGTTGTAAAATGTTTCTTTACTAATTAATTGTAAACCAGGAAGACAGATTTCTAAGTCAGTTTAAATAACTGCACACTGTTTGTGTTGAAAAATATTCATTGACTAAACAGAGTGACATACACAGTGTTAACACATTTTAATAAACATGTAACACACATTTTAATGAATTCATCTTAATTGCTTTATCCCAGTGTCAGGGTGTTAAATGGGGAGAAAATACATCGTGATTGAGATGTTAGAGACCAATTTGGCCTATTTGAAAAGAAAATATCTACAAGAGTATACATTTCTCTGCTAATTGAAAAGGAAAGCTAACTTGCATATACTCATCTGGAAATCTGTCTGGTAACTCTCAAACACAATTCCAGCTGCCATTGTTTCCAGATCCTTCCTTTAATTCTTTTTCTTCCACTTCATGGTGAGACATACCGGAAGCTTACCTTACAAACGCATTGCTTGCCTTATTTACCTTCCTTTAATCACTCTGTGCTGTCTGTTGTCGCAATGGACAGGTGCGCTTTTCTCTGGAAAATAACAGGGATTTAATAATCCAAAGCCCGGAGACTTTTTTTTGTCCACAGTGAGAAAAAGACTTCTGTGCATGCTTGGTGTCATCGTCTGCTTTCTTCAGAGGTGAACACTTTTCTCATTGCTGCTTCTTCTTCTTCTAAACAAATCAACCCAAACAGGTATTCCTGGAGAACCTCTGCATGGAAGGAATGCCAAGTCTCTCTTCTTCTGGAGCAACAGGACCCACGTTGGCATGAATCAGGACCAGTCTGTGGTGGTGGGATCCAGACCAGGGAGGTGTACTGTGCCCAAAGTCTACCGGCAGCCATCACATCAAGGAGCAAGGAAGGTAGGCAGCCAGCCACTGGCAGAGGGTGCTGCTGGCAGAGGGTGATGCTGGCTGGAAGGAGAACCCATCCTGGCACCACTCCAAGGTGTGTGTCCCACCTTGGAAATAAATGTTTATTTATTCTTTGAAATTTCTATGCACTTTATTTTTATCCTATCTACTCATTATTACCTACCTTCGACTACCCCAAGTTCCCTGCATTGCATTGCTCTCCTAACTTCACGTCTTGCTTTTTTGGAGAATAACCCATTAAGTTCAAATAGTGCTTCTCATATACATATAAGTAGAGGACCAACCACTGGGGTCTGGGCAGCCTACCAGTGGCCATTTAAAGGAGCTAACATCAGCTGCTCAGATTTATGCAGATTTGTTGACTGAATTGAGGGCTGTGTTGGCACTCTAGAAGAACATGTGGCTTCTGTCAGCTGCTTAGGAAACTGAGGTTGAATGAATCCTCTCAGGTGTGATGGAATTTGCATGTGGAACTTTGTGGGCCTTTGGTTTTGAATATAGGAGTCAAGCTTTCTCTTTATGGTAACTTGTAGCTTTTATTATTTAAAGCTTTTCCTGCTAGACACAACTTTGTAACAAGTTCCAGACTTCTATAGCTCTGGGCTTAAATGATCACCTTTTGGGATAGTGCTGCTTAAAATTAGTAATAGCTGCTTTCTTTGAGAATTGCAATTAAGAAAATTGACGACTTATACACTTGGTGTTTCAGGAGAAAACAAGTTTCTGAACTTAGAAAACACAGTGTTTAGATTCACAGCTACAGATTATGTTATGAGCAGTTTTCCTACCAGCCTAGTCCCAGAGTGCTCTCAGCCCCAAATAACACACAGAGATGCTGTATTAGATATAAAGCTGTTGGCCTGTTACTAGTATTTCTTATTGGCTAGTTCTGTCTTAAATATTAACCCATTTCTATTCACCTAAGCGTTTCCACATGATCTTATCTTGCCTGAGAGGGTTCAGACCTTCTTTCCAGTCCCTACATCTTGACTTCTCTACTACTACATCTACAGAATCCTCCTTGTCTCCTAGTCCCACCTATCTTGCCTTCCTATTGGCCAACAGTTCATTATTCATTAACCAATAAGAGAAACATATTTACAGAATGACATCTCCCATCAAGATTATACTTTCAAATGTTGAGGATGCTTGTTTCTCATCTCCTCCGTTCTTCCCTTTCATTCATGACTGCAGTTCAAGGAGCTTCAGAGACAAAGATTTGATGATCTATGACCTCCCTATTTTCTGCTTTGGCTTTGTATCTTCTATTGAAATTTCGTCATCCTAATGTTTCTTCTATAAAGGACAATTATCTTCTTTTTAATAAATCTACTTCCAAAGTTGCTTCAATCATATTTCCAGCTTTGCTAATGGAATTTGCATAATGAGCAATGTCCTAGACATTGTTTACTGTCAACTTGACACAACCTAGATGAACTTCAACTGATGGATGGTCTTGATAAGGTTAACCTGTGAGCACATCTGTGAGAGAGTGTCTTGATTGATAGTTGATGCAGAAGGGTTAGCACATGGATATCACCATCACTAGGCTGGCGGTCCTTGGCTAGAGAGCAGCATCCTCCATGCTGTTTCTTTCAGTTCCCGCTTGAGTTCTTGTCCTGACTTCCTTCCCTTATCAATGGATTGTGGCCTAGAATTGTAAACCCACTAAGCACTTTGCAAGTTGCTTTTAGTCAGAGTGCATTTATCACAGCCATAGAAAACAAACTAGATTAGGCAGGGGGATTAAAATTAAGAACAACATGTGGATATGGACTACAGGATGAAAATGGGAATGAAGACAACATGTTCATCACAGATTGAGCACCATTTGAATAAAGATTCTGTCCTAGGCCAGGGCATACTTCAGTGTAGCTGGACTTTCTTTTTATCCAGGTCTCACAGATGATAAACCCCAAATAAGCATACAGAGACATATTAATTATAAACTGTTTGGCCGAAGGCTCAGGCTTCTTATTGGCTACCTCTCTCTTAATTATGAACCCATTTCTATTAATCTAAGTCTAATCTTACTGAAGAAGAGTCCTGACCTATTACTCCTTCAGCTACAAGGTGTCTCCTGGCCATTTCTCTCTACCTCCTCTCCTCAGCATACTCCTCCTCTAGTAGCCCCTCCTATATATCCTGACTGACTACTGGCCAATCATTGTTTCATTCATCAACCAATAAGGCAAATATATATATATACAGAAGGACGTCCCACATCACCTCACAATTAATACTTAGGTTCATGTGGAAACACTGAGTACTTTAAAAGCCCTCTGTTCTGAGGGATGGGGTGTCAGGGCTTACAAATACAATGATGTGTGGCTCAACCATGTCTTCTTGTGCAGAGCTAAATACAGCAATTAAAGCTTTTTTCTATAATATCACAGTCATACATAATACACTGAATAGCATCCCATTTACCTTGTAGCAATTATCAAAGGTTTTATTTTGCTCTGTAGCGCAAGTGAACCAGCAGGAGCATTTGTCTGTTACTTTCCTTTCTTGTAAATTCTTTCATATGTAACCTTTGACAAGCCCAGTGGTATACAAATTTCCTCTAGACCCAATTTAAATGCAAGAGAACATTTGAGTTTCTATTGTAAAGGACGGTGACAGCTTGTCACATTAGGCCAATAGGATTTAACTGTTACCAAGTTTGTCTGCTATGGTAGTAATAAATACCCAAACTAATGGCATTTCTTTTAAAAATAGTTAAACTAAATTAACTTATTTATGTGTAAGAGTATGCATGTGTGCCACTTGCTTATGTGTAAATCAGAGGACAAGGCCTGGGAGTCAGTTCTGTCTATACTACCTGGGATTTGGGGATCAAATAAAAGTTGTGAGGCTTATATAGACACCATCTCTCCTACCCCTTTAAAAAATTAAGCTGGTGACATTTATTTTTCATAAATATTCTGTCACGGGCCAGCTTTACTTTAGTCTGTGTCCTGTCATTATAATGGTATCTCTCCAATAATTCCCTATCTTTTCATTAGGAAAGCAATGTTATAATTATCCTTTGGCATCTTGTGATCATTGCAAACACCACATGTTCACAACCATTCAAAGGACTTCTGAAGGTAATCTTCATGGAGAAGCCAAAGGATAGGACCTGAATGTAGGGGCCAATGCTTGAATATTGAGCTCACCTGTAAACTGTTGTGAAGAGAACTAAGGGAGGAAGGGAATTTAAAATGTCAGGGTAGGGCAATGGTCTGTGACCTCTGAGAAGCTAGAGGCTTGAGAAAACAGGGTTCAGGAACAGCTAAATGCTGGGCATATCGAAGAATCCACCAGCCCTTGGAATTCTCCTGTATTTGTTATCAAAAAGAAATCTGGGAAAACAAATAGGCTGATGGATGTTTATTCAGGGAGAAATCTCTTACACAAGAAACAGATTATCTGCCAGCAGGTTTTCTTCCTATGGATGCCTATGGATATTCTCTGTCTCCAACCAGGAAGCAAGAGAGAGCAACCCTGGGGTGCAGGACCCCAGACCTAACTCCCCCCAGGTCACCACCATACCTGTCCCCAGTGGGCATGGTCAGCAACAGGTGCGGGCAGGGTGGATATCTCACTACAGACAGGTGTTGGAAAAAGAGGCTTTCGGTACTACTCTGGAGTTAATCCTTTATTTTTGATAGTATGATTAGGCTTGAAAGTAGAGAATGAATCTCTTTGTGCTCATCCCTTTGTAAGAATATGAAAATGTCAATATGCTAAGGAAACTCTCCTAAGTAGTCAGGTCCTATTTGCAAATTTATTTGGCTATCAAGGAATGTTTTCACGTATAAATAATATTAGTTCTGAACAGATGGGTCTATTTCTTAAGACGGTATTAAAGAAGATACTCCCCAGTCTTGTCAAGGACTAGAAATGCCCTTTGTCGTCCATAGAATTGGTCTTGAAGTCGATAAGCTCATTTGAGAGTGAGAAAGATATCTCGTGAGTATAGTACTAGGAACGGTCCTTTAATGTCACCCTGAGAAGAAAAACCAACCTGGTTGTTTAAACAATGGTGGTAGCATTTTATCTTGTTCGTGCTAAGGAAGAAACAGACAACCAAATGCTTGGCAGGAATCCTGTTGGGGTCTAAAGAAATAAGTTCATGATCCATGGTACTTCCACCTCAGAAATTTCATGTTACTGGGATGATAGCTGCAGGGAAAGTTATCAGGAAAGGATGGAAGTACAATATAGACAGGCTCACCTCCATACCCCTCAGTGAACCAGATAGTGAAGGGGAGAGGTGAATTAAGGCAGGGGACATGTCTTATTAATAAGTAAAGAATGAGACAGAGGAGGAAGGAGACCAGAAGAGGTGGAGCATGGGGAGGGAAGGATGACATCACACCTCAAGTCTCAGGGACCTGTTAGACATCTTCTATTAGACTGTGTTCTCTTTCTGTCTGTGTCTCAAATGATAAACTGTAGGATGGTCTTTGGGAATTGAAAGTCATTTTTCCATAGGTAATTGTTAGGGAGTCTATAGTCCACAAGTAGTCCAGAGTCAAGTTTGACCCCAGATCTTTAGTTACCTAACCATAATCTTGATATAAGCAATTGTGACAGTGTAGGCAAATTTTCTAGAAATGACAGGAAACAAGAAAGCCAGTGAAAATTATATATGTGTATATATGTATGTATATATATATATTTATGTATACATACATATACACATACATGTATATGTATATATGTGTGTATATGTGTGTATATATAATTATTTAAATTCTACTTTATTATAGAGACAAACATATACTATATGACTGATTTTTAACTTAATGGTTTACAAATGATAGTTTAACAAATAGAACTAAATAAAAACTTAAGTGAGAATATAGCTTAAACATCCTTTCTAAAACTGTGAAGCATTTTCCATAAGAAAAAGGACTGTTAAATATTTGGAGACAACTTGGTCACTGAAAGTCTAAATTAAGGTTTATTTTTATTGGCTGTGTTTGATTGGATTTTAAAAATATATGTTCAGTGATTTTCTAAATCAAGTATAGCAAGCTTATGTTAGTGTGACGTGGGCATGCTTATTACATTACTATGATTAGCAAAACTACTGGAGAGCTCCTATTTTATCACTAATTAAATTATCAGGCACTTCTTGACATTATGTATTTCTCAATTTAGTTCAAGAAATACTTTAGATGATTTAAGTGAGAGCAGGCAGAGCTGGAAAACACAATGCAGGGTAGCTGAAGTATATTCTTTACACTTGCTTATGAGGAAAAGAAATCACTTGTAGATAAATAGGCATGTTTGCTGACACATGAGTCCCGCTTAATATGATTTTGTAAAGAAAAAGAAATAGGTGGCCTGTGTGTGTGTGTGTGTGTGTGTGTGTGTGTGTGTGTGTGTGTGTGTGTGTATACATGGATATGTGTACATATGTAGGGTTTTCAAAATTAGCCCAACAAAGTAGATCATTTCATGCCATATGTTACTGAAACCAAAGCTTATAGCATCACAGAACAGGGAGATTGTCAAGGATCTAGAATGAATATGCTTATAGATATTTCAAAGACATCTCACTGCCCAAATAAAGTACTAACACCAATTCTCACATCGACTCTATTTTCTAAAGGGTGTCAGCTATTAGACTTGATGGCTGTATTTAGGATAAAAAAAAACAATGAGACATATCAACAATTAATCACTGTAAGTAAGTGTGATGTGGGTGTGAAAGGAGGGGATGAAGGAGCATCGCTTCCTTTCCCTCCGCGTTTGTTATTGTTCTTTCCTTTTATAATCTTCATTTTCTTAAAATGCCTTATTTCTCCTTCTTACTCCTTACATAATCCTTGAGAGCAAGCACACTCTCTGTGATCACAATACACATTCAGTTCATGTATTTTCCAGGACAATGTAGATAACAACTAAGTAGGTATTTTTTGAGCAAATAAATGCCAATACCTGCCTATGTTAAGTTTCCTGGGAGACATTTCTTTCAACTTTGACTCACTTTCCTCTTTGTTCCGTTCATTCATGCACCCTGCACTTCATTAACAGACAGACCAAACAAACAAACAAGCAAACATACTAAGCCTAATAC
The DNA here is from genome assembly GCF_943737965.1 of Phodopus roborovskii. Lineage (NCBI taxonomy): Eukaryota > Metazoa > Chordata > Mammalia > Rodentia > Cricetidae > Phodopus > Phodopus roborovskii. The sequence continues at coordinate 13,636,209 of NW_026126585.1, forward strand.
ATTGACATTCCTTAGTTGAATATCCCACCTGACTTCATTTTGTCAGCTAGCCTGGATTTATTTTGCATGCCAGCAGCCATGAGGTAACAAGGTTCCTATGAGCAGCAGAATTTCTGTCACTAAGTCATTGCTTCCAAATTCACTCCTTGAGTCTCTTAAAACATGTAAATGCCCAGCATGTGGGATCGTGTGAAAACATTTCTTTATTGTACCCACCTTCCTACAGGAAAGTCTTAATATTCTTTCCAAACTCTCCTTGGGCGTTTCCCTGTGCTCCAATTGTGATTCTCCATCCCTCTCTCAGGAGGGAAGACTCACTTATCCGGTCGCCACGTACTCAGGCAGAGTTAAGTGGTTCCTTGTGTCTTCTGGACATTTTCTTGGGTTCCCTTGAGAAAGAATTGATTCCAACAACAAGAGAAAAGCTGGAAAAAGCAGGTGTACTTTGGATTTTTTTTTTTTCGAATTTCAAGACCTTCTAAGTCTCCATGTAGAATATATGGCTGTATCCCTTGATGATAATTTTTTAGATTCTGACTTTTCTTCTTAATTAGCAAGCAAATTTGTTTGCCTGGTATACACTGCAGTGTTTTGATATGTGGAGAAACTGAGGGATGAGTGACTCAATATATTTGCAATCAGCATCATCTACCTTGATTGTGAGAATCTCTAATGTGTACTTTTTAGCCATTGTTGGGCATGGCGACTATTAAATTAACTGTAGTCACCATACAGCACCATAGAACAGTAGAGCTGATCTCTCCAAATATGTACTGTTCTGTAGAATTTAATCATATTTATGACTATGGACAAACTTTGACCATGTTGCCCTAATGCTTCATATATTTGGAATGTAGACCTAGATATCATGTATTAAAGTTTGAATACTCTATTTTAAATGTGGTATTTCCTACATTGTATTTTTTAAATTGTCTTCCCAGATTCTTACAGATTTTCTCTCTGTGCCCAGAGACGTACAATTATCTTTTTTCTCCCAAAGACTCATGATAGAAACATAGTGTATGCCTTGATAGTTCACTGTCAATGCCCCCTTAGTTCATGTTCAATCTACTGGTAAATGTATTTATACATGGAAATACAATTTGTCTGTTCTATTTATCCCTCTTTCACTATTTCTCACACCAGTTTTTATGGTAATGTTGATGTGAGTTTTTAAATGACATTCCCTCTTTCTCTTATCTATTTCCAGACAATACACATGTCCCATGCACAATTCTGCAGATGGGTTTCATCTGTCTAGACCCTCTGTCTTTCATAGGCTAAATAACCCATTGGACTCGGTAACATAGTCACAGACTCTCAAGGTCAGATATGGACACGTTGGAGTGGTTAAAATTCCACATGTCCAAACTTCCTTTATTGATACTGACAAACAAAAGAATTCTTGGCATTTCTTTTAAATGTAAGTAACAGAAGACTTCTTTTTGTTCAGCTGGTTATTTGGCACACTCTGGATGTAGAGATGTCTAAGTGCTTAGTAATTAAGATCCTAAGCTTGAGGTAGGGATTGCAAGGTTTGGCATGAGCTGTCCCATTTATTAGATGTATGATGATGGGGGTTATCATGCAGCCTCTGTAAGACTCTAGCTCTTTCATCTGTAAAATTGAAATAACATTGGAGTTGTCAGGAAGATCCGTTTTTAAAGAAGAGAAAAATCACATCACAGAACCTAACCCATGAAAGACTCCAAAACCACAAATTATTCATTTTTTAAGTTAATCATTCCTACATTTATTAAGACAGTTCTACAGGCTAGGCACCATGCCATGTATCTGGAATGGGGATGAATATATCAACCCACAATGTGAGAAAACCAAAGTAAGCTGGAAGAAGAAACACAAAATCAGATTGCATGGATATATTATCATGCATCTTATAGTTCAGGTGTATAAAACCATATTCCAAATGCAAGATTAAGTTACCATTCTATAAGAGCAAAGGGCTTTGCCTTTAAATTTCCTTTTAAAATGAAAATGCTTCAGCCTCCTCATCTGTAAAATTAGAGTTAGAATCTGGTATAAAAGGGAAGTTTCTTTCAATAATAAATTTATATAATTTGTTCTCTCTGCAAAGAGATGCAATTGTAAGTATTTAAGAGCTAGTAGAGGCTGGCCCAATCATTGGACACATCATTCACAGCCTTCCTGTTAAGATGAGTTGAGTGTGAGCAGTCACTCCTTATCTCTAGCACAAGGCCCACTACTCCCAGTTCTCATGTGGTGGAGTGCATTCTGAAGTCATTGCTAACAAATTGGGTACTGTACTGTGAATTTATATAATGAGCCTCATGTTCAAATGTGAGAATACTCATGCAACAGTTTGCATAAAAGAGGAAATGAAGTGGAGTTTGGAGTTGGCATATTATTAATGAAAATACATACACATTCATAAAAAAATATCTACAGGATTTCTTAGAACACAAATGCAAAACCAAGCAAAGTACAAAATCCTAAAGGACTTGGTAATTACAGGAAGTGCTGATTTTGAGTTTAGATCTGAGTAAGTAGCACACCCATGTATCAATATCTGTAAGAGTTTAAGGTATCACCTGCCCAATGAGCATTATGTTGACCTGTGATATTGCCATAGATACTATTAATTTCATATCATAAATAAAATGGTTGTTTTCAAATTATAACCAGGAAGGGTTTTCTCTAGTATATGAAATAAAACAGTTTCCATATTTCCCAAAATATTAGAGTGACCAAAAGAAGCCATGTGTATAGAGTACTTTAGCAGATATATTACTTTGTAGTATCCACATGTGTGCAATTATTATAGTTGAACTATACAGTTAAAATAATTTACTTGGAAATTTACTGTATTCTGTTTTGAATATTACTACATTTCTCTGAATCAATCGGATATTATAAGATGTTGATATACATGGATATTATAAGATGATGATGTACATACAGTTCATAAGTATGAGAAAACTTTATGTGGGATAAATGTTTAACAGAGTTCTGCTGCAGAACTCTTGAGATATTAGGCAAAACCTGTATGGCTAATGTACTAGAATCTACTTCAGACAAACTGGGTCTGCAATGACAGGTAAATGAATGGCTTCCTTCTGAAACCACAGCATCAAAACTTAAGTGGGAAAAGATGATTTAGTGAATTAGAAATTTTTATTTCATAATATTGAGGGTAAATATGTTGAGATTTTTTTAATTATAGGGTATATTTTTAGAATATGTTTGCTAAACTATTAAGATACATACAAATATTTTCAAAGAAAAAAAAAAGACCTCGGATTTGACTCACTTCGAATTTTAAGGAAGTCAGATAATTGGATATTTGATCTCTGAAAGTTGTTTCTTATTATGAAATAGATTTATTATACTATTTATTTATTTTTGAAGTGACAGGGACTGACCCAGCTCTCATCCATGCTTGGCACGTGCTCTCCCACTGAGCTGTGTCCCTAACTCAGGTTTTTGTTCTTTTTATTAAATAGTGATGAACTTTCTGGCTTTTACCCTGAAGAACAGCTATCTGAAATATTGCTTCCTATATTATATCACATGTTATGTCTCCTCTCTTCTGGCTTTTATTTTCTGTATCACTCATGGGTATTTGGTGTCAGCTGAATTCACTTTCTGATGCATCAGCTGCACACCCAAGTCAGCTAAGTTGGAGTGTGCTTCTTGGTGGCTTTGAGTGACACCTGCTCCCTAGAACTCAAACCACATCTGGGCAGTACAGATGCAGGCATAGAAAAACAGAGACAGTGGGATCCATTTCTGGATTCCAAGGATGAGAGCAGGAATAAGGAGAGTGGAATTCTAACTTTGTTCTGTATTGTCCACAATGACTCTTACCTTGAACAGGTGAATTATTACATGACTTCAACCGCACCCTATTAAAGGTCAAGGACAGAGAAATGCACTTATTCTCTTCCTACAGGAGAAGGTAATATATGAAGTATGGAGATGAAATTGTGCTATGAAGATAATTTTTTGTATGCATCATACTCGCCCTGTTTTCTACCAGTTTCTTTCATTCAAGGTGATGGGCTGGGGATGTTGCAGGGTATTCCCAGAGGTTACACATGACATTCTCTTTCCTGCTAGGTAGGATGCACTTAGAGGCTGATAAGATTCTGTGAGTCTAATCTTAACTGTGTGTAGCTGAAACCATATCTATCCTTTTTCAGGTTGAAAGCATCAATCATTTATTGATTTAATAATAATTTTCATACACCTCCTTATGTTAAGGCAAAGTACTAAATAAAATAAGCTTTAAGGAAATGGGTTCTGGGGACAGAGGCAATTTAATCATCCATTTATCAAGAATTACAAAGAACCACTTTTTAGAAAAATACATTAGACCTCTCATTCTTGCTAAGTCTGTTGCTTTCTGGGCTTCTTCTAATGGGTCTTCTAATTCTGTGATCCTAGTTTGGGGCCTAGAAATGAGAAAAGTTCAGCTTATTCTTACCAGTTGAGGAAAATATTGATGTAATCTAATCATTGTGGGATGTGCAAACTGAGGATTGCAGAAGATGAAACCTGTGAGCCTCAAGCCTTCAACTTCCAACACCATGCACAGTTTCCCACTCTTTACCCTGGCGGGAAAAGTGGATGCTCCTATAGCTTGTATTTTTTCTCCTAACTTAAAGCTATTTTCCCTTGCACTAATTTACTCGCCAGCCTAATTTCTTCCCAGCTAAATCCGGCAACTATTCAAGTTCTTTGGGTTGGAAGGAAGCCCCAGGAACCACAGGGCTCCCAAGAGAACTTACTGCAGTGAAAATCCCTTCAGGGTGGGGGTGCCATGGTGCCGAGATAGTGGCTTCAGCATCAAAGCTCTTAATGACTTCAATGACTTCGAAAACTCTAATTGCTTTTTAGCTACAACTGTGGATTCCCATTTGCTACTTGATTCTTATATCTTATGTAAGCCACATGGCTTTTCCTCATGGCCCCTAGGAAACTCCTGTGGTGATAATTCTGTCAAAGATCCTTGAAGATCTGTAACCTTTTATAGAAAGATAATTATGTTTTAACTCAGTTTCCAAAAAAATTTGAGACAGAATAAAAGCTTAAAAGATATGTTGACTAAATTGTACACGTCAGTGTGCTCACTCGGGGAGTTCTGAAGCTCAGCGTGTTAACTCTGCCTGCTTTCTCTTTTATCCTTTGTAGAGGGGAGTTGCACAGTGCGTTTTAGACCCTTTTGCAGGTCAGTGCATTTTGTTCTTCTTTTCATGTCAGAAGTAAGACTTCTCGAAGATCCTACTTCTTAAATTCGGCTCTCCACAACAACTCCATCACGCCGTGTGTCCTGATAAGCCTTCATTTCTTACATATTTTGAGTTGAGGGGCTCATACTTAGAAGGTTCTCAGTTTTGATTTTCAACAAGAATATAGTTGAGAATTGGAGAGAGGAATGTAGGAGATTAGAAGGGGGTGTTTACTTGCCCTTTTGTGAATTAAGCGTTAGAAGACAAATGTCAAAATATGTCTGGCAATTTTGGCGTCTAGATAAGGGACTGTTAAAGCTGGGAGAGCAGGAGACCCTTTAGCGTTTAGACAAGGAGTTGTAATGGGATGGATTGGGCTGATGAGTGAGGAAAGAAACTGACTAGGGTGGGGAAATAGAGCTGACACACAGGTGTATGTCCATAGCTAATTCTAGGCACTGGCAGGTGAGGTTGTGTGAAGGGAACAATGTTCTGAAAGGAACGGTTGCCAAAAAGACAGCGTGTGATTATTTATCACTGTGCTTTATTGATGTGGGTGGTCCCTTCCACCTGTTCAAAGGGGATTATCGTTTAAAACTCTGTGATTACTATAATTGACCAACGGTTCTGCTTCCACCGCCTCTACCCTCACAAGCTCCCTCCCTTCATCTGGCTCTGGTGCCCCCCCCCACCCACCCAAGCCATATATGTGTTTATCTTTGGGCATGTTTTGTTTTTGATTCTTAATTTGTTTTTCTGAATCTCGTTTTTTGTTTTTAATTTTTTACTCATTTTACATACCAACCACCATGCCTGCTCCCTCCTCTCCTCCCCCCCACCTTCCCTGCAACTCAGTCCCAAACAACTCATCAACAAAGCCTGGCATGTTCAGCTGAGGCAGGACCAAGCCCCACCCCTCCACTCTGCATCAATGTTGAGGAAAGCATCCCACCATGTGAAACCCATAGAGTCAGTTGACCAGAACTTGTGGGAGCTCATGGACTCTGGACCAAGATCTGGGGAACCTGCATGGGACCGAACCAAGTCCTCTGCAGTTTTGTAGCCTGGTCTGCTTGTGGGACCCCTGGTAATAGGAACAGGATCTACCCTAGTGCATGAGCTGGCTTTCTGAAGTCCATTCCATATGGTGGGGATGTTTCTTTTTGAGCAGGTGGAGTAGACCTTTCTCTTGGCAGTGTAGGGAAACCCCTTGTGTTCATGTTCCAGAGTGTTGAGTGTCAACTTTTCAATATGTATGCTCAGCATTAAGCCATCAGCTCCAAACTGGTACCTTTTCAGTTTGTGAGGGTGAAAGCCTGAGACTTAGATACAACTTAGCAGATTCGCTGTAACTGGTATTGTTACCACTACCAAACAGCTGAACAAGAGAGCAGAATCAGGTGTCACCCATTTGAAAGGGGACAGAGGGGTGCCAACGTCTCTCAGACAGCAAATTCCTCTTGAAATCACCCCAGAATGTGGTTTTAGCTTCATTCTAGAAATAAGTACTTCTTTACAGAGTAGCAATTAGTAAGTAGATTTTTATTATCTTATGTGCTTAAAAGGTATAGCAACAATTTAATTTTCATATAACCCTCAAACATTTAAGGACATTTGTACCGTAATGTATGTGACCTTGCCCCATCAAAGAAATCTATTCCTTGAACTTTTTCTTTCTGGCTAATATATTTATATTACTTAATAATAAAAGATTCAAGGTAAACTCTAAGTAGTTCTTAATGAAATATGATTTAATTTCTCTGTAGTTACTATTTTAAACTCTATCATTGAATTTTCACCTGGATTATTATCACCCTGAATTGATTTATATCCTCTTTCTGCTTCCTCAAATACCTCATTGTAACAGCCTGAAATAACAGAATTCCTTTGGTTAAGAATGTGCATTGGAGATTTTAATGGACTTTCTAGACAAAAACAAAATTAAAAAGGAAGATATTGGGACATGGGGCCTAAAGGTCTTAGTGTGTAACTCCCATACTGGTGTTTCCTCTGCATAGGTTAAGTGGAACATCCTTCAAAGTTCAAACTCTGCATCACCCTCCCTCCCCCCGCCGCAGTATATTCTGATAAACTCAGGAGGCCATAAGGCAAGGCTGCTCCTCCATGGATGAATTTTGAGCAGCACTCTCCAATGGGAAGCTTGGGTCTGGATCACACATAAAAAACACATGCGTAATTTTAAGCTCTCTAGTATTTTTTTTTTTTTTTTTTTTTGTTTTGTTTTTTTAAGGAGAACATCAGACAAGTGTGCTGGTAAATGTCTTTAAACCCATTATTTGGGAATTTGGAGCTAGAGGTTTCTGAGTTTGATGCAGTGTGTACTACACAGCAGATTCCAATGAGGTCCTCCCAAAAATACCTTATAAATTATTCAGTAAATGTAAACTCAGAAATTCCTATTGTCATTCTGACCCGCTGGTTCTTGGAAAACTTATTTGGTTATTTTAGTTATTATTTTTGTTACAGATTTTTATTCTTTGAAACAAGATCTCATATATCCGGGCTAGCCTCAAACTTACTGTGCAGCCACTTCTCCCCCACACACATAGGGATTGCAGGTGTGTGTCACCATGCCCAGTTTTCTGCAATGCTTGGGGGTTTGCATTCCAGGGCTTCGTGCCTGCTAGGTAAGCATTCCATAAACTGAGCTACATCTCTAGGCCAAAAGCTTCTTCTTTTATAGGCAACCGAATTGATCTCGTGTTTTTTTTTGGGACTACATTTTACAGACCAAAAGTCTATGGTTAGAAAAGTAGTGATTGTATATTGACTCCAGTGTATCTCTGTGTGTGTTTGTGTGTGTGTGTGTGTGTGTCTGTGTGTGTGTGTCTGTCTGTCTGTCTGTCTGTCTGTCTGTCTGTCTGTCCAGTATACAGAATGCTAGGAACTGGAATCACAGTTAATGACTGCCACATAGCATTCTGCCAGTGTCCTCAGATCATCACACTAATGACAAATAACTTCAGATTTGGTGGGATTTCTCCTTCCTTTGCAATTTCAAATATCAGTCAGTAGACTCTTCTAGATGTTTTGTCCCGAAGTGAATGAAGTTGTGGTAAAATCCCTGTACTGCTAAAGTGTCATTTCTGCCTCATCACACCTCTGTGATTTATTAGTGAGGTGGTATTGCACACAGCAGTGAGCTTAGGTCGTTCAGCCTTGATGGGTGTTTAAACACGTTTATCATCCCCACAAAGCCCCTCTGACCCTTCTCACCCATCAGATTGAACCTCTCTTCCCAGCACACATATGAAGCAGACAAGCATCCGGTTTCTGTACCTTCAGCTTGGCTTATTTTATTATGATTTTACACAAACGGCAATGCACTCTGTGTGCTATTTTGTGTTGTCTTTCACTCGTTTGTCCAAGGTTGAGCAGTTGAATACCAGCAGTTGTTTATTCCTCGGCTGCTTGATGGATGCCTAGGTTATGTGGGGTTCTTTTCTTTCTCCCCTTTTAAAACCATTATTTATAAAACATAAAACCACTATGGACATTCTATGATGTGGATTTTTGGGTATAAAAATGCTTTTCATTTCTTTTGGATGAACAGCAGAGAATGAAATTACTGAGTACTTGTGTGGATGTAGTTTATAAAATCTCCAAGGAGACTGGACCACTCTAGCCAGCTCTATGGGAATATGCCATACTGGTTGGGTCTTTTTGGCCTTTCTGCTTTGTGCTCTTTTGGTGGATGTGTAGTGACACCCCCTAGAGTTTTTATTTGCATTTTTCCATGACTGATGATCTTAAAGGCTTTTGAATAGTCTTTGTATCTATTCTTTTTTGTAAGATTGAACCCCTACTCCATTGAGAAGAGGGTATAACTTTCTGCCCAGAATATTAACGCCCTTACCATGTCTTTCAGAACTTGAGTTGGTTTATGAGCCTCTTCAAAGACCACTTGTCTTCCTCCATCTCTGTGTTCATGCTTCCATAGAGGTCATGCAAATGTAGAAGTCTTGAGTCCATGAACTTGAATACATCTATGATAGTAGTGAGAAAACACACGTATGTGCAGCCAGTGTATTCTGAAGGGTGTACAGGTGTGGTTCGGTTCCGCTAGTCTTTGTAATATCAAATTAATTGGTATTAAGCACAGAGCTGAATGCAAGGCTGTAGCCGAGCTTCCCTGCCCAGCGAGTTTTGATGACATTTGCTCTGTCCCACTTCCCTTCCTAGTAAGTATATAGCTCCATTCAGGACAGCATTGTGCATGTGCCGTTCCCAGTGCTATTCCCAAACATTTATTTCTGCGCTGTAATGAGCACAACTTCGGTACTTTTTTTCTTTTTCCCATTCTGTCACTCAACAGTATGCCCTCCATCTGTTCCATCTTGCAAATGCATATCGGTATTTTCCTCGAATTTCTTTTCACTTTCAGCTGGAACTCTGCTCTGCAGCAATCCGTTGAGTGCTAACTGCTGTGCTAATACACAGCCTCTATCTACCAAGTGGGTATGTTGATTGATGGCCAGCCGGGTGTGTGCATGGAGTTATTTCCAAGGCAGGTTAACTAGAACACACTTAATCACTCTCCTTCTCCCAGAAGAACATCTGAGAAACTCTTTTGATGATAAATTTCATGGCTGAAAAAACAAAGTAATGAGAGGATCTGCTGTTTCAGATCAAAAAGGGTACACTTACGAGGCAGTTTTGATTTTAGTATGGAGCCAGTGTGGTGGAGATATGGTTCACTAAGCAGTTCTCATCCAGGACTGTGAGCTCAGATGCTACGTTAGCTGCTAATGTGTGTTTCCAATTAACACAGCTACATAGTGCTCAGATTAAACAAGTGGTAGACTCTCTTCTTGTCTGTTGAATTCAAGGTATGGAACCCTGAACTTTCCACACCAGCCTCTTCTGCAGTTTTCCAGCCAGCAGACTGGGAGCTTGGGTGGATAAAGCATTAGATAATCTTCCACATTGCCCTTTGATGGTGGTAGAGGTGACATTGCTTTATAATCACTATGAGATGCTCTGAAAAGCCATGTAGAACAGAGGGCTTTCTCTGAGACCTTGCCATTAGCAATTTATTCCTTTTTGTTAGAAAAATTGTCTCCAAAGGCAACTGTCTCTAGTTAAAAAAAAAAAAAAAGGAAATATATTATGGCAAATATCTCATGATATTGTCTACCAAGGATAATTTCTAGAAACTCGATGAGACTCCATTCCAGTTAATATTTTTCTAAATGGTTCTTAGAATTACAAAAGTAGTACCTTACCCAATAAAGAACTCATACTGCAAAATGTTAAAAGTTTAAAGATAATTTCTTTCAAGCCTACCAAGTAATCTTAGGGATATTTATTGTAAAAGAATTGGCTTAAAGGCAAATCTTAAGTGTAAGACAAACACACATAAGGAGGGAAAGATGAATACACTGCAGCTGATTTTTCATAACTGTGACTCCAAACCTGTATTCACTTACGCAGAACAGAAAACAAAAATGGCATCTTACTGACAATGTTTGTTTGTCATTCCTAGACAACCAGTAAGGTGTCATAAGTCATCTCAAGATGATTTCGGGTACAATGGAGCACTGCCTAGAATTTATATAAAACATACCACATCCTATACACAACTTGATCCTCCCTGGATTTTGATATATGATGGAGGTTTCTAGAACCAATCTCCTGAGGATGCCAAGGGATACCTGTATATTTCTCTACCACTTCCCTTTGCTGTTTGATTTCTTTTTTCCATGATGATTCAAAAGTCTATTCCTTACCAGAACAATAGATTAATACCCATGGAATAGATTGTATCTATTGGTTTTATTGTCATTTAGAAGGGTATTTTAAATTAATTTTCTTGTTATAGTTTATAGACTATTTAATCTGTCTCAAAAAATTGAGGGAAATGTCTTTCTCCAATTTGTTCATATGTCAATAGCTTACTCTTATTCCTTGAGTGGAATTGTTGGTTGAAAGCAGTAACCAAACATATTTGTTTCTTAACTCTTTTGCCTGTATTACATAGTCTCAAAAACATTGCCAACCTGCTGGGTCTTATTTATAATTTATATCAAAGATCATTAATGATAATTTAGATATACAACAGACATTGATTGAGCACTCACTCTATGCAGCAATTTTTTAGTCATTGGCAATTCAACATTAAAGCCATTGAACTCCTTTCCCTGATGCATGCATTCTGATCAAAGAAGAGAGAAAATACATAGAGGAAAAAATAAACATTAAATGCTGATGGGGTTATGAAAAAGATAAAGCAGGCTCAAAGAAGAGATGGCAATAAAGAGATAGGAGTGGTGTGCAATACTTTTAGTTAGAAGGTCAGAAGTGTTTTTCTTCAGTGGTAACATTTGTGCGGAGAGCTCTGTTAAAAAAAGATGGACAGTGCCCTCTCTGGGAAGAGTATTCCAGGTAGAGAAGAAGCCAAGTGCAAAGGCTTTTGGCACCAGTGTGTTTTGGGAGGCCGCCAGAGCAACAGAGATTCTCACATGGGGAAGTGGGAAGCAGAGAGAGGCAAGAGAGAGTCTGAGTGTTACCCTGTGGCTTGGGCAAGATAAGACAAGGATGTACTGGTCAAGGGAGGGCTTTGGAGTTAGCAGATAAAATGAGATGTCAGATTTCTCTGAGCTTTACCCAGAGGTGAAACAAGGGCCTGGTAATGTGAGAATTAAACCTGATGGCAGGCAAGAAAGGGCCTGTAGAGAAACATATTAATAGTAAAGCCAATCAGACAAAATAGAGATCAATGTTTACAAGTAGCCAGGGGCTAGTGATGAGAGGATTTGGATATAGTTATGATGAGGCAACACAGGAGACCATTTGTTTGACAGTTCTGGGCTTGATTTTTGTGCTAGTTATGTAAACCTGTACAGGAACAAAACTTCCTAAAATTGCACACACATACTCTAACTTGCACACAGACACAGAGACACACAAATGCACAGCTACATATGTGCACATACATACACATATACACAGGCACACAGAAACAAAAACATATGCACATACCACTCCAGATGTATACACACACGCTCAAGTGCATGTGCATACACATGAAATCATAGGCACCCAAACACATACAAGCACATATACATACATACATACATACATACATACATACATATGCATTTGCATGCATGCACCTGAATTCATGGACACACACACCTACACTACACATGGGCACACATACATACACAAATGCAGACACAAAGGAACACGTGCACAGGCATACACACAGGGTGTGTCTCAGTCCTTGACATGATTATGGTTCTAGTAAATTTCCACAGGAGCTAAAATTACTGGAAATATATAAATTGAAGATATCAGAAGATAGAAATATCCCCCATGCTTATGGATTAGTAAAATTAACATAGTAAAAATGGCAAGCTACCAAAGCAATCTACAGATTCATTGCATCCCCATCAAAATCCCAATACAATTCAATAATAATAATAATAATAATAATAATACACATGTTGATCAATGGAATGGAATAGAAAACCCAGACATAAATACACACACCTATGGCCACCTGATTTTTTGATGAAGAAGCCAGAAATATACAAAATAAAAAAGAAAGTCTCTTCAACAAATGGTTCTAGTCTAACTGTATGTCTGTATGTAGAAGAATGAATGTAGGTCCATATCACCTTGCACAAAACTCATGTCAAAATAGACCAAAACCTCAAAATAAAACCAGATACACTGACCCTGATAGAAAAGAAATTAGGGAATATCCTTGAACCCATTGGCACAGGAGATAGTTTTTCATACAAAACACAGATAGCACAGGCACTAAGATTGACAATTAATTGGGACCTCCCAAATAATCAATAAAACTATGTGATTTTAAAACACAAATAAATGGGACATCATGAAACTGAAAATCTTCTGTAAAGCAAATAACACCATCCATAGGACAAAATGGCAGCCTACAGAATGGGAAAATAGTTTCAGTAAATCCATATCTAATAGAGGACTAAATCCAAAATATATAAAGAACTCAAGAAACTAGACATCTACAAATCAAACAATCTAATTAAAATGGGGAACAAATCTTAGCAGAGTTCAGAATCTCAAATGACTGAGAAACACTTGAAGAAATGTTCAACATTCTTAGCTATCAGGAAAATGCAAATCAAAACTACTTTGAGATTCCACCTTATATCTGTCTAAAATCAATAACACAAAAGACAGCTTATGCTGTCTACAATGGGGAGCAAGGAGAACACTCCTCAATTGCTGGTGGGAGAGCAAACTTTTAAAACCACTATGGAAATCAGTATGGCAGTTCCTCAGGAAACTGGGAATCTGTCTACCTCAAGACCGAGCTATACCATTGTTGGGGTATACACAAAGGGCGCTTCATCCTACCACAAGGACACTTGCTCAACTAGGTTCATAGTGGCTTTATTTGTAATAATTAGAAACTGGAAACAACCTAGATGACTGTCAGCTGATGAATGGATAATGAACATATGCTATATTTACACAATGACGTATTACTGGGCCGTTAGAAAAAAAGTGACATCTTGATATTTGCTGGTAAACAAATGGGATTAGAATAAAATCATCCTGAGCAAAGTAACCAAGACCCAGAAAGACACGCATAATACATGCTCTTATAAGTTTGATAAAGAGGAGAGGTCTGTGCGGACCATGGATTTCCCTGAGAAGGGTAAATAGAATAGATTTTGTGAGTGGACTGGGACAAGGTAGGGATGAGATAGGAAAGGGAATGACAGAGGAAGAGAGAGTATGAGGAGAGATCACTGGAATAGATGAGCAAGTAGGGGACAATGTGGAACCCCAGTGCCGTGGAAATTTCAAGGAACCTATGAGGACGATCCTGTCAGGGACTTCTAGTAATGGAGGGTATGGAGCTTGAACCGGCCATTTTCTGTAACCAGGCTAGGCTTTCAGTTGCGGGATTTAGATATCAGTCCAGCCACAGAATCTATGAGACCAAGAACCTTTTCTGCCTCAAGATGTGCTGGGGCAGTTGTGACTCAGAGTTTATGATGTGGCTAACAACTGACTTGTCTAATGAGGCCCAAGACACGAGAGGGAGCCCATGCCTGACACTGCCTGGATGGCCAGATCTGGAAGCTGGATGGCTCAGAGACCTAGGGTAGAACCAAACACAACTGACAGAAAGAAAGAGGAGAGAGGGGGGGAGAGAGAGAGAGAGAGAGAGGGAGGCAGAGAGGGAGGCAGGGAGGGATGGAGGAAGGGAGCGAGGGACGGAGGGAGGAAGAAGGAAAGGAAGAGAGAGAGAAAGTGAATAAATAGAAGTCAATGAAATTATTCCTAGTGATATTCTGCTATGCTCCTAGATCAGATGCTAGCCCAGTTGCCATCACAGAGGGTTCCTTCCCCAGCTGATGGCAGCAGATACAGAGACTCACAGCCAGACATTGACAGGGGCCCTGGGAACCCAGCCAAAAGATGAGGAGGGAGATCTGTAGAAGGCAGAGGGTGTCTAAGACACTAACACGGTCCACAGAATCAACTAAGCAAGGCTCATAGGGACTCACAGAGACTGAAGGGGCAATCACAGAGACTGCTTTAATCTATGCCAGGCCCTCTGCCTGCATGCTATGGTGGCTTAGCTTGGGGATTTTGTTGTACTCTTAACAATAGGCGTAGGGCTATCTCTGACTCTTGTGCCTAGTTGTGGGACCCTTTTCCACTGGGTTGCCTTGTCCAATCTTGATATTGGGGGGCGGTCTATGCCTAGTCTTATTGCATCTTGTTATGCCACGTTCAGTTATTATCACTGGGAGGTCTGCTGTTTTCTGAAGGAAAGCAGAAAAGTACTGGCCTGTGGGAGAGAGGAGGCAATGGGGGCCTAGAGGGAGGGGTGGGAAAGGATGTACTGCAGGAGGGAAGAATAAAGAAATGAGGAAAACAGAATGCCATTGGAATTTTGGTGAGAATTATATCGAATCTGTATATTGCTTTTGGTTATTTTTACAATATTTATTCTGCCACCCTATGAGCATGAGAGGCTTTTTTCCATTTTCTCCTGTCTTTTCCAATTTCTTTCTTCAGTGCTTTATAGTTTTCATTACAGGGACCTTTTTCTTCCCTGGTTAGCTTTATTTCTAGATATTTTTTGAGGCTATTTTGAACCAGATTGCCTCCTTGATTTCCTTCTCGGCATGTTCATTATTGCTATGTAGAAAGCTACTAATTTTTGCAAGTTGATTTTGTGTCTTCATACTTTGCTAAAAGTGATTATTAGACCCAAGAGTTTTCTGGCAGACTCTTTAGAGTCTGTAAGGTTCTTCATATCATATCATCTGAAAATAAGGATGATTTGACTTCGGTCATTCATACTTGTGTATGTTTTGTTTCTCATACTTTTGTTTATTTTTCTGGCTAAAAATTACAGGATTGCATTTAATAAATGCAGGTAGAGTTGGACACTATTGTCTAATCCCCAACATTGGAGGAAGTGACTTTGGCTTTTCCTGGTTTCACTCTCTGAAGAATTACAAACTGTATGTACTGGAGAGATACCTCAGTAGGTAAAGCCTATACTGCTCTTGCAGAGGACCTGAGTTCTATTCATAACTCCTGTGTCAAGCAGATCGCAACGATCTGTTCCTCTAGCTCCAGGAACTCCAATTCCTTCTTGATTCTATGATCACCTGTGTGCACATATACACAAACTCACATGCACATGCTTGTATGTGCATTTGCACGCGTGTGTTACAAAATAATTGTAAAATTTAAATACTTAAAAATAAATGTAAGGGGTGTGCCTTGGTTCATGTTGCAATGCTATAATGCAATACTCTCGAATTCTATAGCCTCATAGCTCTGGATGCTGGGGAGTCCAGTGTCAGGCTGGAGGGGCTTATCACTACATCAAAACAACAGAACGATGAATAACCACATTGACCTTCCCTAGCATAAAGGCATGCACATCAATGACTGTGACATTCTCAGAACTCAAGCATCTCTCAAAGGCCTCGCCACTTAGGCCTATCAAGGCAAATTTCAACCTGAGCATTGTAGGGTACAAACATTTGTATTATAGAGAGAAGACTGAACTTTATGAGATTACTACAAATGTGTCCTGCATAAAATCTTGAAAATCCCTATAGTTTCCACTTGATGCACTTCAATTTTCTCCATCAGTCACAGGAAAATAGAGATTTAACTTTATTCACCAATATTTGAAATCCTGTATCATGTGCATTGGCAATTGGAGTGGCTTAAGTAATAAGAGTAGAACTGACCAGTGTGCATGGACACAACAGAGACAGACTCCTACATGAATGCACAGCGTGTATTGAAAATCTATCCCCTCCTCACCCTATTTGTGTAGCAAATTACATTAACAGATACCTGAGTGTTGGAACTGTCCTTTTATTTGGAAATAGAAGACAGTGCATACTGCCAAAAAATGTACAAGTGGCTCAAAGACAGTGAGAGAACCTTGTATACATGGAAACTGAGAAACACAAAGAGCCCCCTGGACTGGGGTGATTGCTTAATGTTTGAAAATACTTACCATGCATGTGAGGACCTGAGTGTGAATCTCCAGAAAACATAGATTAACAAAACAAAACAAAGCAAAAAACCGAGCAAGTTTCAAGATTAAAAAGGACTAGAGAATGTAAGACTAGAGGAAATATACCTAAACAAAACCTCAGAGCTAGCATCATCCTACATGTAGAAAACCTTGAAATAATCTATCTCATTGGTGTTACAAATGAGACAGGAACACCACTATCAACTCTCCTTTTCAACAGTGTGCTTAAAGTATTGGCTGGTGTGATAGAGCAAGAGAAGCAAATTAAAGGGATACAAATAGGGAAAGAAGAATCCAAACTGTCCCTATTTGTAGATGACATGGTAGTATACATTAGAGATTCCCAAAGTTCTACCAGAAAACTATAAACAGTAAACAAATTCAGCAATGTGGCAGGATACAGAATGAAATTATACGAATCAGTATCCTTTCTACACATCCAGAAGAAGCAGAGAGGAGATCATAGGCACAGCCCATTCACAATAGCCTCAAAAAATACCTAAGAATCAACTTAACCAAGGATGTGAAGGATCTCTACAATGGAAATTTTAAACCTCTGAAGAAATAGATGTAGGACAACACTAGAAATGGGAAGGCATTCCATGTGCATGGGTTAATATTATGAAAATGACCATTCTATCAAAAGGTATTTACAGATTCAGTGCAATCCCAATCAAGATCTTCATCTCACTCTTCCCCAAAATTAAAGAAAAAATTGTCAGAGAATTCATAGAGAACCAAAAATGACCCTGGGTAGCCATATCAGAAAGAAAGAAAGAAAAAAGCCGAACAAGAAAATCATTCACTGCAGTGTAATATTTGAAAAATATATGAGAACCATACACTAGAGGGGAAAAAAAGCATCTCTAACAAATGGTGCTGGGGACTCTAGCTACACACATACAGAAGAATGAATTGGATCTGTATCCCAGCATGCTCAGAAATGTTAATCAAATTGGACCCATAAGGTGAACCCTGAAACCCTGAACCAGCTCTACAAAACCATGTGTGGCATCCTACATGATAGAGAGGTAAGAAATGATTCAAATAGAAATCCGTTCACCCAAGAATTATAGGCAACACTTGACAAGTGGGACCTCATAAACCTAAAAAATGCCTGCATAGCTAAAGAAATAATTAAGTGAGTGAAGAGGCAGCTCACAGAATGGAAGAGAATCTTTGCAAGCTCTACATATGGAGAGAATTGACATATAAACTATTTATAGAACTCAAAAAATAAAATTAAAGTAGTAATTTAAAATGGGCTTGGGAATTTAACTGATTTCTCAAGGGGAAAAAAAGGCTAAGAAATATCTAAAAAATATTCATTGTCCCTAGCAATTAGAGACATGCAAATCAAAATAACTGTGTGATTTCATCTTATTTCAATCCAAATTGAAGGCATCAGCATTGATAGCAAATGCTGGTGAGGAGTGGGCTAAAGGGAATCCTCATTCACTCTTGATGGTATTGAAAACTGGTACAGTTAATCTGCAAATCAGAGTGGAGGACTCTCAAAAAGCTAGAGATAAATAGATCTTAGACCCAGCTATACAAGTAACTCCTTGACATAAGACAAAGAGTACACGTCCTACTTTAGACATACTTGGTCATACATGGTCAGCCATGTTCGTTGTTGCTCTATATTCACAACAGGTAGTAAATGGGAACAACCTAAAGGGCCTTGAGCCAATACATGGATAATGAAAATGTGGTACATGCACTATATAAAGAAGAATGAAATTGGGAACTTTGTGGGTAAATTGATGGAACTAATAAAGATCATATTGTGAGAGGTAAACTAGACCCAGAAAGATGCACACTGTATGTTCTCTCTCATGGAGCTTCTAGCTCCAAATCTGCAGGTGTGAGTGCAAATCCTGGAGTAACTTCATAAAGCAGCAAAGAAACAAACAAAAACCTTTGCAGTTGGTGGAGAGCATTAGAGAGGGAAATAGCAGGGTTCACATGATCTGAAGGATGGAGTGAGAAACTGAGACCGAGAGGCTCTAATTTGGTGGAAGGAAGGGAGGTAAACACAGAAGAAAGAGAAAAGAAGGTAAAAAGAAGAAAAGGTATCTAAAAAAAGTCATGAGGAATCATACCATTATGTTGCACAAAACAATGAAAGACTTAGAGACAGATATTGGGGTTCAAGCTTCAAGCTAGAAATCAGAAAAGCAAAGCAGCTGGTCACTAGCTCTTACTCTACCTCAGACTGAAAGGCATTCTGGCTCCACCAAACCTCAGATTGTACCCTTTCCTCAGTGTGGCTGGAGAATCCTGAGACTTCATTGTCTTCCTGTCCTCAATGTGGCTGGAGAATGAGTCCTAATACTGAAGACCATGCTCCTATCTTTTATACCCTACTAGTGCTGGGATTAAAGGCATGTGATCCCAAGTGCTGAGATCATCTTTGTGTGGGATGTTCTTCTTTAGGACTGGATCAATCTTGAGTAGATCTGGGTGGCCTCGAACTCACAGAGATCCATCTACTTCTTAACCCTGAGTCCTAGGAATAAAGGTGTGTACCACTACCTCCTAGTTTCTGGCTGTTGGGATTAAAGGTTTATACCTGGCTTCTATATCTTGTGGCTGACTTTGCTTTCTGAATCCTAAGACAAGCTTTAATAAATCATAAATAATATATCACCACAGTATTAACTACCAAAAATATCTGTGATACACATACATTGGTATATAAATAAATGTATATATTTTAAATGAAATTTTCCCATCTAGGCTCACAATGCTCCTCCCTCCAAGAGCCAAAATTTAACAAAACTCCCAAAACCAGGCATGACAAGCCTTCTTTTAAGTTATTGGTCAGTGTTGTATAAAATATTCCCAAAACAAACAAACAAAAATACTCCCCAAACATTATAGACTATTACTATTGCCTTTGCTTGCCTCCAAGAGCTAGAAGGTAAAGTCTTAATGTTAAAGATATCACGCACAACAAATACAGGACCCAAGAGCTGGAACTGACCTGAAAATCCCATCCCTGAGCATTAGTTTTGATGGTACCAGAAGGCACCATCAAGCTTCCAAAGGAGTGAGGCAACCAACAGTCAAACCCAGCTGTGATGTCTATGAACCACAAAGGCATGCTGAGGATAATCTTCTCCAGGGAAGAGCTCACCAATCAGTTATCCTGTACCAAATGGCCAGCCCTGAAAACATATACATATAATCAATACTATACAGACTACTGATTGTTTTGTCTGTGTGTTAGGTAGGGGTGTGTGTGTGTGTGTGTGTGTGTGTGTGTGTGTGTGTGTGTGTGTGTGTACATGCACTTATTAACAAATAATAAAAAGAAAAAATGGCATGGATCTAAAAGGAAACAAGATGGGATATACCGTATTTGGGAGGGTCTGAGAGGGAAAAAAGGGAAAGGAAAATGATGTGATTACATCATAATCTCAAATATTAAGAGAAATAACTTAAAAACAAAAAGCTGGCCATGTAATGTGTCTTTAGTCCAGGCATTCCTACATGGTGGAAGGAGCCCGAGTTTGTAAGCTGACTAGTCATATACAGAGAAAAACAACAAAAAGACATGCATCAAACAAGGTGAAAGATAAGGACTGAGATGGAAGATTGTCTCACACACACACACACACACACACACACACACGCAGGTACACATGCACACACGCAAGTATAAATTATCTTCCAGGAATGAAAAGAGATGTGGGATTGGAGACTAGCTAACTTCATAACCCAAGTGTTTCCAGATGTTTCTGCCTCCCTGCTGCTGATGTCCCCATCTGTGAACAAGACCTGCTTTATCTATAATTGCTGCTGTTCCAAAGAGTGCTTAACTGCATCCTTTTTTCTGTAATGGACTCTAGTTTGCATGTACTAACCTTAATTCCTCCAGTCGGATTATAAACTCTTCAGGATGGAGTGCCATTCAGTCACCTCTCCGGAACTTTGCAACAGTGCTTAAAAAAGGGTCACTCAGGAAGGTGCCTGCTGTACCTTCTGCAGTATCACCAGGGGCCAGGGATGGTATGTGGCTCAACTCCAGGATAGACAGGGTGTGGGTGACTCAGCTCTAGAATAGACAGGGGATGGGTGGCTCAGTACCAAGATAGTCATGGGGTGGGGTGGCTCAGGACCCAGAGAGTCAGGGGGTAGGGGAGGTTCAGCACCATGGACAGAAAGGGACGGGGTAGAGCCACACTTTTTATGTCAGTCTCAATGCTGCTGGAATGTGGTATGTCTTTGGTAAAAGATATTTTATCCCTCCAAAATAGATTATTTTATGGAGAATGTGTTTCCTTTGAAAGGTGCTGTTTGTTTCTAAGAGAGTGCAAGGGGTAAATGTCCTAATGGGGGCATGTCCACATTGGCTGTTTATAATTTTCACTTCAGCATGATTAGCAAATGTTTGTAACGTTCTGGCCTTTGACACCTCTATTAACCTCATTCTTAGTAATGCTACTCCTTATTATTAATATCTTGCTATTAAGAGTGCCTCTGATTAGTTCTTTCATCTTCTGTGTTCTCATTGGTGGGCAACACTTCTCTTCATTTTACTTTGACTTTTCCTAAGAATATTTTTAATTTTTCTAAGTTTTTATTTTAGCTACATTTAAAATAACTCACAGGAACATAAGACATTGGGCATGCCTTTAAACTTCAAATAAAGGTTTCAATCGGACCCAACCTGTAGATTCCTTAGGATCCATACATAAGCAGGAACAATAGGGGGTATGAATGAGTCACACCCTCCTTGGGTTTTCAAAAGGAATATATTACTATGTCTAAACTGATGCCTGGCTTGGCAAGAAGAGAATGAGCAATGTCCCTTGCTTCTCTTTGTCCCTTGATGAGTTCAAGTATTGCAGGCTGAAGCTGTATTAGCATACCCAGGACACTGAAGGTTGAGATTTTCAGTCATCTGCATAATCCTTCCTCCCTACCAGCCTCTCTCTCTCTCCTTTTCTTTCTCCTTAGTTCCCTCCTTTCTTCCTCACTCAACTCTCCCTCTTCCCTCCCTTCCTTTCATCATTCTCTGACAGATCTTCTTGTGTCTCACACTAGCCTTGAACCCCTTTGTAACTGAAGATGGCCGGGAGCTCTGAGCTCCTCTCACAGCTCCCTGGTGCTGGGATTACAAGTGTGCATCACTGTGTCCACTTTCTAGCATGATGGTGATGGAGCGCTGGACCAAATGTTAACTGAGCATTCTACCAGCTTCATACTCTCAAATGTGTATCAAAACTCCACTGTTAAGTGCTGCTCTTCCTAACTCACTTTCTGGGTGAGAACTGGAAACATTTCATTAACGTAGAATGCTGACTATGTGCTGCTCAGAACTAGGCTGGTCTGGCCTTTACATGTTGGGCAGGATACAAAGAGTATCTGTTCTTATGTGTGAGGTTGACAGGGATTCTAACTCAATTTGTATGCTGTTTTATTGTTTGTCTGTTTGTTTTGTTGGTTGTTGGTTGGTATTTTGATTTTGTTTTTTGAGGCAGAGTTTCTCTTCATAGCCTTGGCTGTCCTGGAACTCACTATATATACCAGGTTGACCTCGAACTTACAGAGATCTGCCTACCTCTGCTTCACCAGTGCTAGGATTAAAGGTGTGTGCCATGACTGCCCGGCATTGTGTGCTATTTTCTAATTATCCTCAGGATACACACAAGTATGCATCAAGATAAAATATTTATTTCAAACTACTCATTTCTAAAAGTCTTACTCTCTCTTGGTCATAGGCACTTGGCTAGTTGAGAGCCTTGTAATAATGAGCCTCTAGAGAAAAGAGTGCTGACAGTAGAGACGTGAAACTTAATACAGGGAAGTGAAATGCCTCTTGGAGGAAAATGTTACTATCTGGAAAATAAAATATGTTCAAAATGGACACGGAGTGTATGTGGCACTGGGAAATGCCAGGGTTACAATTTTGGTGTTTAATGTGAGCAGAGTGAATGAATGCACTCTTTCAGGAGAGGCAGAATGAATGAATGCACTGAACTCTGGATGGGACTCTAAGATGGTTTCACCACTGTTGACCTTGGATGAGTCAGAGGACATCCCTAGGTATTGGGTTTTTTTTTTTTTTTGTTTGTTTGTTTTGTTTGCAGAGATCAGATACTGTATAAGACACAGCAGAGACCTCTTCCACTCTAGACCTCTAGGGGGAATAGGCCTGTGGAAGAAACAGCTTTATTTAAGCTTTACTTGATCCTGTTTGTTTGTTTGTTTGTTTGCTTATTTATTTACTTGTGTGTCTATATGTTTGCATGCATGTGCACACGTTAGTGTATATGTGTGGAGATTGAGTGTTGCCACTGAAGTATCTTCCAGTTTTTTCCTTTTGAGGCAAAGTCTCTTAGTGGACTAGAACTCCATCATAAAGGCTAGGCTAGCTCAACAGTGAATGCCAGGAATCTACCTGTGTCTGCCTCTCATCTCACCATCCCCAGTATTTTAAGCACATACAGCTGCATCAGGTCCTCCCTTGTCCAAGGATGGGTACTTCACAGAGTAAGTTCTCTAGGCAGTCCTACCTGTTACTCTTTGGACATTAAGAGTCCTTAGGCCATGAAAGGGTCAGTCTACAAAAGCAATAAGAAACAAGTCTCATTGTCTCAAAAATACAGCAATTAATAACAAGTCGTTTAATATGAATTAAAATAAGAAAGTAACTCTAGAAGGTGCCTCAAATAATTCATTGATGATGACATACATGTGAAGGGTGGCCCTTGTCTATTGGCTGGCTGAGCATGGTTCTAGCTGTGTTTTCAGAGTAAGAGATACATCAGAAAGTAGGGTTGGCTGTACTTTACATTCTATTGTACTGATGGGGGATGAGTTGGCTCTGGCTCTCAGATGAGACACTTCATCTTTGACTGTATCCTCTCTAAGGAGTTCCTGAGAGCACTTCTATGTCCTTCACTGCTGTGTTGTCTTGAGCTGTCAGTGTCTGACTATCATCTGAAAGGCCATGACTACTCTAGTAATCAGGTTCTCCCCCTCACAAGAATATCCATGATAAACATGGATTTTTATTCATCGAGCTCTATTGCTCAATCATATTGCAACACCACCTTAAAGGTACAAATTATATAAAAAAAATAATTACAGTTGCATTTATTTTAATTTTGTAGGAAGTTGCATTTTGGAAAGTTCAATCCACCCACTCTTACAAAGATACAAAGATAAATAATAATATTTTCAAATTTGATGTTAATTTTCTTTTCAGAACTTTTAACTATATCCATGCTGCTTTTAATATTAAATTATCTAAGTATATTTTAAAGGAAATGTTTCTCTAGTTTTGATGATTTTTTCATTAAAATACACACACACACACACACACACACACACGTGTGTATATATCTTATGCCAGAAATTACTGGACAAGTCATGTAAGTTTTCCCCCTATTTCAATTTAAATTTGAAACAAGCTTGTTTTACATGTCTATCCCAGTTCCTTCTCCCTCCCCTCCTCCTATGCTCCCCCAACCCCTATCCCATCCCCTTTCTGCTCCCCAGGGTGAGGCCTTCCATGGGGGATCTTCAAAGTCTGTCATATCATTTTGGAGCAGGGCCTAGGTCCTCACTCATGTGTCTAGGCTGAGGGAGTATCCCTGTATGTGAAATGGGCTCCCAAAGTCCATTTGTTTACTAGGGATAAATACTGATCCAGAGGCCCCATAGACTGCCCAAGCCTCCTAACTAACATTCACATTCAGGGAGTCTGGGTTGGTCCTATGCTGGTTTCCCAGCTGTCAGACTAGGGTCCATGAGCTCACCCTTGTTCAGGTCAGCTGTTTCTGTGGGTTTCTCCAGCCTGGTTTTGACCCCTTTGCTCATCACTCCTCCTGGAACTGGATTCCAGGAGTTGGACTCAGTGTTTAGTTGTGGGTGTCTACTTCTGCTTCCATCAGCTACTAGATGAAGGCTCTAGGATGGCATATAAGGTAGCCATCAATCTCATTATTGTGGAAGGGTATTTAAGGTAGCTTCTCCACTATTGCTTAGATTGTTAGTTGAGAACATCCTTGTAGATCTCTGAACATTCCCTTTGTGCCAGATTTCTCTTTAAACCTATATGGCTCCCTCTATTATGGTTTCTCTTTTCTTGCTCTCCTCTATTCTACCCCCAACTTAAATTTCCTGTTCCCTCATGTCCTCCTCTCCCCTCTTTTTCTCATCTTCTCTTTCTCATAACTTCCTTTCCCCTCCCCCTATGTTTGATATTTTCTCAATAAAATTAATATTTCAAGGATAACGGGTATATTTTAAGAAATGTAAACAGTCATTTTTATGACCCAATTTTTCTCTGAATATTTAGGTATGTGTGAAAAATTAAAGACTGTACAATTTCTCAAGAAGGCTTTTATAGCATTACTGATATATAGGCAAATATTTTTCAAATTCATGACATTCTACTGTGTATCATTTACTCTCCTTATTCTCCACCCTCTTCCGGATTTTGAGAAAAATGTCTTGACCATTGCTCTCTCCTACCCTGGAGGAAGCGTCAGCATTAAGGTTCTCACCCAAATCAGGCTCACACAGAGAACAGTGCAGATGATCATTTCAGCCTGGGGGGGCAGGGAGACATGCAAGGAACCCAAGCACTGACCTTTCACAGAAAAATGCCTCACACGGTAGCCAAGAGAAAAAACTGAAGTCCTGCAGTTTGGGTTCCAGCCATACCTCTGTCATATGCAAAGTACAGAACCATGGATGGACCTTTCCTAGTTTCATTTTCTATTGGGAACTAGAGTTATTATTATCCAGAGTAGATAACTCACAAGGTTGGCTTCTTAATTCTGGTTCTTCACATGGATTGCATGTAGCATGTGAACTGTTCAGCATGTTTCATTCTGTATGTTTCTAGGGGTGGTGTGGGCATCACACCCAAAGAGACACAATAGTGAAATAAGATCTTTTGATTTTCTTCCTAACACACAAATCTACATTACATAATCCAGCTATGCTAAGAATTGTATTGTTAAATGTTGTAGGGAAGGAGATGAGGCTGGAGGAAAGAAGGCTTATGGAGGCTCCTTAGGGAGGAGATAACCAGAGGGGGAGGCCCTGTGTAGGCAAAGTTGTTTTTTTTTTTTTTTTTGTTTTGTTTTTGTTTTTGTTTTTTTTTGGTAAAAGATCTACCTGGTTCACACAGGTAGCAAGAGCCACCCCATTTAATAAGCCTTTAATTAAAGTATTGCCAATTGGAGTTTTCCCCATTTACTAGATCTTTAATTTGCCAATTGGAGTTTTTAAATTATAGTCTATACATTATTCAGAGGGTTTACTTTTCAGCCTGCTAATAATAAGAATTGTCAAAATGTACAAATCTTGATTGTTCTCCCCAACACGCTGGTTCCAGTTCTGCTCCAGCGCTAGTTCTATTGGATTGCACTGGAAGAATTCTGGCATTATGATAGCCAATTATATACAGAGTGTGTAATAAAAGAGTTGGAAGCTGGGTATTGGGGGTGCACGCCTTTAGTCCCAGCACTCAGGAGGCAGAGGCAGGCAGATCTCTGTGAGTTCAAGGCCAGCTTGGTCTAAAGAGCTAGTTCCAGGACAGCCTCCAAAGCAATACAGAGAAACCCTATCTCACCCCCCCCCCAAAAAAAGAAAGAATTGGAAGAAGTTTTGTAATGCAGGGATATGTGTTTATATGCTTAAGACAAATTACAGATGGTTCTGGTAAAAAAAAAAATGTATTTCTTTATTCAAAAGAATGAGCTGTTTGCATTTTTAAATTGTTATGCACAGCCTAATTCCTGTCCCTTTCCGTGACTCTCAAAGCCCTCCTTTGAAGTTGAATTAACTTGTTCAGACTAAAACGATTTGCAAATTTTGAGTAGCATGCGCTAACAAGGACACAGAGTACAGCAAAGCCTTCTGTTAAGACTGGGAGGGTGTGTGATTTATTTTAGAGATACATAGTTCTTTCTAGAGAGTCCAAAATGATCATCGCACATACGAACTGCTCTCCCTTTGAAGGAGCTGTCAGCGCCGCACTTTGTGGCTGGGGCTCTCACAGGACTGTGCTATTTTAGAGCTAGTTCTTGCTATTCATAGGAAGCCACATTCTGAATCAGCACAAATGAAGGGCTGTCTTGACTGATCCTCCCACACTGGCTCCCAGGCATCCTGTGAGGGGTTCTAACATCCTGGGACCACTCTGCTTCCTGTTCTCAACAGAAAGGCCTGTTTCTCAGCACCACTGTCCTAATCCATTTCCGGTTTCCTGGTCTCAACAATGCTTTTGTGTTGTCCTGAGCACTCTTTCTTCTTTCCAATTCCTGCTCATTAGCTGTAGAGACATATTATCATGGTGTTTGCTGTTGAGGAGAAATATTTTGTAATATTTTGTTACCTGCTGAAAGGTGACCCTACCTTTCCCCATCTTTCAAGTATCTCACTTGAAAGGGGTGGGAAGGAGTACAGTAGGTAGTGTGGGTACCTTTCTTAGGAAGAGTCTGAAATTAACATGGAAAATTTAAACATTTGCTACCTCTTAAAGCTTTTACAACCAATCATAGGGACCTTCTGTAGTCACCACAGAAGTGGCAACACAGCTCCCCCTTCTCCCTACAAGAACACTCCCAGATATTTTACCCTTACCTGTGATGGTTTTTGTTAGTTAAATGTGTTCTTTGACGATTTCATTCATGCCTAGGATGCATCCTTATACTTTCAGCCTCTGATCTCATTCCCAACCCTGTCATATCCCTCTTCTCCCTAAACATTCCTCCCTCGTGCTCTTGGCCTTTTGTTTTTTAAACAAAAGGGGACATTTTTAACTGGGGACATCTGGGTCACCATAAGCTTGGATATCCTTTGGGCCAGGCTTATGAAAGTCCCAGCACAGGTAACCACAGCTATTATGAGTTCAAGGCGGCAAAGGCTGCTGTTAATGTTTTTAAAGTTACTTTTTCTGTAGGTTCTCCCTTAGTGAAGTCTTTTTTTTATGGCAGCAATGTCCATTTTTCCTCCCAACTATTAAAGTAATGACAGATATTTTTCCAATACAAAGTCACAGGAAATTGTAATGTTACAATACAGATTTTAAGAGCCTGTGACCTGAGTTTCTCACATCACACTTGCGATCTTAGGGAACGAACGAACGTGTCACACTCAGCTACGGCATCTCAGGTGGTCATGATTATTCCACTCAAGGGCATTTGATGATTAAAGGTGGACTTGAGCACTGGAGATATGGCTCAGTGCGTAAGTACATATACTCTTTTTGAAGAACATCCAGGCTCAATTCCAGTGCTCACTTGGTGAAGCGCATGGTTCTGCGTGCAGGAAAAACACCGTACCTATGAAGTAAATAATTTTTAAAAATTTGTTTGAATTTATTCTAATTCTCAAAATAAAATGGAAGATAATGTAAAAATAATAGAATTAAAACATTTTAAAGGTGGACTTGGATTCAAGCATGCTGCTCTATAATTGACACCCAGGGCATCACTAGTGAGTGTTAGCCACTAATACTTGCATCAGTAACTTAAATAGGCATTTAGGGAAGACTTACTCACATTCAGCTCCTCTCATGGTTTCTGCAGACAATGAATTCCGTCTTACACAATGCTAAACCAGGAGGCCTCTGAGACTAACACCCCCTCTTAGAAGCCAAGCTTTCCAGACAGAGTGTGTTTCTACCTCTCAGCTCCCTGCAACCCTGTTTCTTTCATCTATCTTCCCACACCTACTTTCTGTCTTTGTTTGACCACTTTCTCTTCCCCCTAAATCTCCCCAGGGCTTTTTCTCTGGGAATAATGGTTTTAGTGTTGTAAAGAGTCAAAAAGGTTACATTGTTTCTCTCCTCTAATTCTCCCTTCATTCTTCCTTTAGCTTTTAACCACATGTCCACAAAGCAAACAGAAAGAAAGTCTCAAAATGAGCTTGGAAGTCAGACCATAAAACAATAAATGCAGAATGCCTCTCTCCTATATTTTAAGCACGTAATTATTGGCTGCCCATTGCTCTGTAAATCTGTGTTTAGACTCCATTTTTATTCTGAATATTGCCGTTCCATTTTCTGATCTACACTGTAGTACTCTGCAGCAATAGAAAATATATCCATGGATGGGCATTTTCTAATTGATTAAATTAAATGAATGAAATTTGGAAACTTTTTGACATGTGTCCAAATTTCACATAATTACTTCTAATTGCAGGAATTATTTTTTTAGATATCAAATCTGCTGTATATACACACATCTTCCTGCCAAATTGTATTGCATAGCACTTTGCCAAGAGAGTCACAATATGGTTAAAATTAAGCTTCATTAGGTGTAACGGGATGAGATGCAATTTAATTCTTAAAGCTGACTGTAAGCACTGGAAGATAGATTTGCTTTTCTTCTGCCTACCAAGTTAAAAAAAATAATACATTATTTTGCAAATCCCAGTGGCAAAAGGTAGCTAAAATAATTCATGCAACTTCTCAAAGGAAAAAGGACTCCATGCTTAAAACTGTGCTATTATTTATCTTTACCCTTCAACCATTTGACTCCCTTAGTCTGTAGAAGAGGCCCTTTTATTTTAGCAGAAAGTGGATTGAGTTTCTGCCAAGTCAGTGTACTCCCTAAATGGATATGTCAGAGGCAATATTGTTTCTCAAAAATCATTTAGAAAGCAGCATTTTTACATAAGTAGGCTCTTTCATTAGTTTTGAATTAAATTTTGAGCAATTGCTGTTTCTGTTATGGCTGCTTTTGGAGAGCCCAGGCAATGAGGGCTTCCCACGTCCTTGAGTCAAAGTTTCCTTTGGGGTTTACAGTGTGTGTGTCAGGCTTGGAAGATTGGAATGGATGTAACGCGTCTGTCTAAGCTCTTTGTGGAGGTTGATGATATTCACAAAATCAAATATTTTGCATAAAATCAACTAAAGATTGAGGGTTTAATTTGTATGAGGATCATGTAGAAAAAGGGTTACATGATGTAAGTCTCATGGTGTCCCAAGAAATGCCTTTGGTTTCCATTTCTAGCCTTAAAAGTGCTGGAGAAAAAATTATAGTGATTAATTCCCCAGATGCTTCTCTTTGTCTTGAAGAGAATGTGCACTTCATTATGCCCTGACAGAATTACATTGACTGCTTTGTGAATTTTGAAAGAATGTCTTGATTTTTTCATCTAATAATAGGTATATTGAAAAAGAAACGCCCATTAACTGTGATGATAGTGTCTTCCCTTTAGGCAATTGACTCATTGGTTATAAACTAAAGGGGGCTACAGAGATATTAATTACAATTAGAAAAATAATATTGCCCAATTTCCTTTTAATTTCTGTTAGAAGGGTTAAATACGTAAACAGATTAAATCTTGCAGAATGTCAGGATGGAAAGAGGGTTCTCTCATAAATGTTTGCATCATACTGTTTTGTTAATTCAAATTAGTTTATATTCTAGCTGGAATTAATTTTAAAGAATAAATTGTAAAGGTGTTCATCATTCTATATATTATAATTGTCAATGTGGTAGTTGCCTGGCCAACCACAACAGGAAGTTCTCTGTCTCTCTCTCTCTCTCTCTCTCTCTCTCTCTCTCTCTCTCTCTGTGTGTGTGTGTGTATGAAACATACATATATATATTTTTTTAAATTTGTGTCCTCATCTCAAATCACCCTTCCCTTAAGGAAAACAATGAACTTTATTCCTGTCCAGAATTGAGGATAGTCACATTTTATTAACAGGGTGTATCACCCAGCAGCATATTTTGCCCTTTGTTAATTAGCATTCCGTTCATTCAGTTAGTCATCATTTTAAGGAAACTTTGCAATCATTAGTCCCAGACTTCAACATTTCTTGTAGGGCAGGTCAATTTAATCATTTCTTACTGCAAATGAAAAATTCCAGGTTAGGTACCCGAATATTCAAAATATTAATTACTAGCGAATGTGAGCAATCACTTAAAATACAGTACTGTATTTCTCAGCATTGGGAACGACTGTAGCACATAGAGATCAGGATGTACCCTGGGTATTTTAATATTTGGGGGATCCTTAGAGATTTCTGAGAGAGCTGAAGCTATTTTCTATAGAGCCCAAGCAGCCCACAAGACCTGACTGATGACATCTTTAGTCCAGCAGGTGTCAGTGTGAGAACCCGGGTAGCAGAAAGCTTCCAGGTGAACACTGTTGAAGGCCAGGTGGAGGAAATGACAGAAATGAAGGGTCTCTCGAACCAGGGATTCATTGGGTTTGAGATGACAGAGTTAGTTCATAGTCATTTCAGAGGAAAGAGTGCATTGACCAGGAAAACAGCAATTCTTACTTCAAGCACTCTAGTTGGATTTTGACCCAAGATAAATGAAAGCTCGGTAACATATATATGGACCACACATCACCCAGCTCCAGCAAACAATGTCTCCACCCCACGCCCTAAAATAGCATAATCAGAATATCCATACTCATGAGTAAAGACTAAAAGGGAACAGTCTTCTGGGACAGAATAATTTTGGGATTTGGTATCTCCTTTCCAGTGGGCATAGGTTAGAATTCTGAGGTAGTGATGTAAAGAAAGGTTTGGGTCTAATTTAAAGGGTTAAATTGGGCCCAGAGCATTCATGGGTTCCTTGTATCTGTCATAGCTCTAGCTACTGTGATTCATACAGAAGCTATCCTGGTGCAAAGGGCCACATCTGTCTTGACAGGTGCCTTCATTTTTACAGGAAGAAAATGAAAGGTGGAAGTAGGTTTGCTTCCTAGCCTAAGGCTCAGGTCTTGCTATCCTCTGGATTTGAGAATAAAATTGCACAAACCTCCTGAGCCTTTGGAGCTTAGTTTTTCAGTCAAATTGATTAATTAAGCTCAGTTAGCCCTAAAGCTGACATCCAGGACTCACAGTCAATAGGTGCAGAAGCAGCCTGTGTTCACCCTTCTCCAATGTTCTGAAGCTGCTAAGTGCTTTGTGATGTATTCATGATTTATTTCTGGAGAAAATGTGTCCTGGGGGTGTGACTTAGGGTCATGGAAGAACTGAGTTGGCCCAGGCACATCGATTCAGTGCCTAAGTGAAATATCTGAGACATGTCACCATGGCAGGAAGAATTTATTGATATGGATTAAGATCCATTGTCCATCAAAGCAGCAGGTGCTGAAGAAAAATGACTGCTTTGACAAATGGCTTCACCCTATCCCTGGGTCTCTAATATGTCAGTCTGGAGTCCCCAAGGAAATTATTCCCTCCTCTTTGCCAGGTAATAGTGACTGTCTCTAATTTCATATCTTACATTACTTTCACAGTCTAACAGTCTACTAATTAAGTATTTATGCAAGAGGACATGGGGGGACTTAACCCGTAACCACTTGCTTATCCTCAACTTCTCTTTAAAACAAAACAAACAAGTCTAGCTTAAGTGTGGAGGTGGTGTCCTGGCAGATTCTGTCTCAGGGCCTTTTCCCCCTGCCTCTTTCTAACTGCACTTCAGCCTAAGAGCTGTTCCTGCCAGGCATTCTGGTAGCTTCACTTGAGGTTTAGCAGGATCTCACCATGTGCCAGATAGATACTTTGCTGGTGGATTGAGTAGTGTCAGCTACTGTGTCAATCATCAGATGCAGAGATGTGACAGACTTAGTGCTGAGATGCTTGGTACTGCATCTGGTACTTCATCTGGCTGGTGTGGAAATGAGGGAAACATGGCAATAGAAAGAGGTCAAAAAACACACCCTTGACTTCTTGTTGGGGCTCCTGGATCTCTGTGCAGTTTGGATCCAATGCCAATGCAATGTGGTTCTATGAGGTAAAAGTCTTGGCCTGCTTGACTACTCATTGTCAGTTCTCCATCAAGAACATGGTGCTGACACAAGGTGTGATGTGGGTCCCTGCACCAATTATCAACTTTTCTGAGTCGATATACAGACGTACAGATATACAAAACTCACTTGCATACAGCCTATTTCAAGAAGGAGATGTGTTCCTTACTAACAGGTAGCAAAGAACATATAAAGTCTATTTTGTCCTGACCCAGTCTCCCAAGGTACAGAAAGCACATGCCTGTGTACTGAACTCTGTGAGCCTTACCAGAAAGTGGTCACTCTGGGTTCTGTACACTGGGGCACATGGCATGGCATTCAAGGATACCTTGTTAAGGCCACTGGGATACACTTCAGGCTTTTTTTTTTTTTTGGCCAGTTCTTCTCTTCTATCATGATGTTGAATTTCTAACCCATTCACTAGCTATTCTTCAGGGTGATAGGCAAGCTGTGCAGGAGAGCATGGTCAGCCCAGGGCTACTCAAAGAGCATCTTATACACACCTTAGGCATTTCAAGTAAAAACATCACCTGATGAAGTGGTTCATAGAATAAATTCAGAAGCCAGACTGTCTGGTTCCAGATCTTGTCTCCACCATTCCCTATCTAGTTCTGTGGGCAAGTGAGCTAAGATTGTTTTAGAGTGACTTTTATTATTTTTAATTATGTCTCTGTGTGCCTGCGTAGCATACAAAGCCCATAGAGGCCAGAAGAAGGGGCCAGATTGCTTAGAGCTAGAGATATAGGGGGTTAAAAGGCAGCCAAGTGAGTCCTGGAAACAGAATTCTGCACTTTGAGCTAACATTTCTATAGTGTAGTTCTTTTATTTTAAAACTAGAGGTATTAAGAACATGTACCTCAAAGAGAAGCTATTCAGACTAAATGTATCAGTATCTTTTTTGATATTATATATAACCCATGCTTGGCATGCATCATGAATGTTTAGTAAATGATTAGACTAATCAGGCACCACGCCCACTTCCTTCTGATCTGTTGCTGGAGTTTCTTTTTCTGCTTGTCCATTAAATGCCAACACACATGGGTGCCAGGCACACTTCTACATTAAGACATCCGGCTTTGTTGTTGTTTATTTATGGGGTGCTCAGATGCCTCTCCTCCTGGTGTCTGTTAAGCTGTTGCCAGACCCAATCTTGTTGGTAGAGAATTCCTTGAACACAGACAGTACCTAAGAGTGGCTGATTTAAACGGTGACTCGGTAGCTTAGAATGGTTGAGTCATTTACTCAGTGGATGTGTATCGGTGTAGCTTGCCTTACTCTGAATCCAGCCATCACAAAGATCCATCTCTAATTTGGTTCATATCCCACTGACAACTGTGGTATGATCCCCGTTTATCCTTTCCCCTCATCGGTATCCCGGGACAGATTCACTAACTCCTCCAGTATCTGCCCTCTCCTCCTTTCCCTGTCCCTACTCCCTGAAGTGCGTGCTTTCACACTCACACTGGCAGTCTAACTTGGCTTTCATTTTAAGTCAAATCAAACCAGTTCCATAAACTTTAAAATAGTTAATTGCAAATAAATTATCAGCGTTGTCTTCACACTCCTTTCATAAGCGATTTAGACTGAGGCTTTGCTCATCAGGGACCCCCACCCCGACTCACAAGCCTGTGTCTTTTTCTGTGACGGTATTTATTTTCTGTTTCTGTTGGCTGGGTTCTGATTTGAAGCTCCCCTGCTCAGAGTTGTGACAGATTGCAACCTTCACTACATCTGATTCTTCAATACCCAGACAGCAAGGAAGCAAATGAGGTATCGAGACTCGCCACCCAGTCCCCTCACGACACTTCCCACCTTTGAGGCATTTTCAATCTGTTCAGCTGGATCGCAATGACACACAGGGAATATTCACAAAACAGTACAAGCCAGTCAGTAGCTTCCCCAACTGAAGCTACTACCCAGAAAATTTGGAATCTCTCAAAACTTGCTCGATTTGAGGCAACTCTTTGTAGGAAAAGTAAACAGTTTCACATTTGGATGTTCCTTCTGATGTATATTTTAAGGATTAGTACATATTCATGGTATGAGGCTTGAATGCATGCTTCTCATAGGCTAGGATTACATTTGCCCCCTCCCTCCAATCTGCTAGACAGTCTTCTCTTTCTAAATACCACCTCCTTGCTTTTACAACTTACTGCTTTTAATATGGCTCACATGGTTCACACTGGGTAGACTGATGACAACTTTGCTCCCCTGGTGATGTGCCCAGTACCTTCCACCACAATGAAAGCTAGCCAGTAGGGATGAAGCTTTCAGGTTGATATCAGCTTGATTTATCCATGTGCCATGACTAAGTATGCGGTATCTTCATCGACGGGGCTTCCTATCACATTCTGGAGGGTAAACAAAAGCGATGGCAACAGTCTTCAATGTTTGGGATTGTTTACAGAACCCTTTTTACCTATGAATATGTATATATTTTCAGGCATTTCTGCAGTAGTAAGTCCCCATATGGCATTTTCAAAGGACCTTAAGTCTTCCTTTCCTATACGCCCTCCTCTACCCTACCCTTCCCGCCGCTCCCACCTCACTAATCCCTCCATGTTCCACCATTCCCTGCTCACCTGTCTTAGGCTCTGCTCCCTAATCCCCTTTCCTTGGAACCCGCCTTTCACCGCTCTTCTGTGGATGGACACACGGGTCAACTCTACAACTCATCTACAGTAAATACTACCACAGTAGACCCGGACATGTGTCTTTAGCACATTGCTTTCAGGGACTCCTGTCTCCATTGTTAATTTTACACAAAGGCAGCAACATGTGGTTTCCTCTGTCTCTTGTGTTGCTGTGGTGCTGAGAAACTACAGCCAGAGGACAGTGAATATCGTAGAAGGACAAATAGTGGCTGCACCCTAAGGGGGCCCAGCTCAGGCCCTGATCTACACACCTGGAAGTTCTTCTCCCTCTGAGCACTGAACCTCTGGGTAACCCAGATAGGAAACTGCTTTCTCAAGCCAGAACTGCGGTCAGGGTCCAATTTTTCTTCTTATTTGAAGAGCCATTTTTCTTCTGTCTTTGCCAGCTCCACCCCTCCGGGGAGGCACAGCACTAGATTGGTTATGCTAAACACTGCACCTTAGGGGTTCCATTCTGATGTTTTTCACGGTGACCCAGTCATTCATATTGTTAAGATAGACTCGTCTTGAAACTTCACCAAGCCATTTAATTCTGCTTTAAATCATACCTCTGGATAATTTGTGTCTGTGATATTTCCACTCCTCTCTCGAATTCCCCGGGAGTGCTTCACAAGGAAGGAATCTCAAGTGCATGCCCTCTATCTCTCTGTCTTTTTCTTTGCTCACCCTAAAGGCTAATGATGTAGAACTACACATTTGTATCATAAAACGTTTGCCCTGATTGCCTGTACTCTTTAAGGTCATAGGCCTGGTAAGGAGATTTTAGGAAAGTCCGAAGAATGCGACATAGGCATTTATGTTTTTGTCCTTTAGTTTCTAGACCAGTGGAAAGTCCATTATGTTTGGGACCTGCCCCCTCGGCCTCCCAGCTCTGCAATGTGCCTTGCTCCACAGCCTGCATTGTGTCCTCCTGGTCATCCTGGGGCCCGTGTGTTCATGAAAACTGCCATGATCCTCAGGGGAAGAAAGGTGAGTGCTTACCTCATTCACTTCCAGTGTAAGCTTACTCTGCTGCAGACTAAGCCAGCTTAAGAGCATTTGTTTGTATTTAGATAACTGGCTCAGGGTTGGCGGCATTTACTTATTAGGGAGACAGCTAAGGACATTTTCTGTGGAGCACGGAATCTGACCTTGATTGACTCTCACATTAAACTCATAGCTGAATAAGTGACTATTATTCAGCTGGGAATAATGTTGGTCCTACTAACGCAGCCTAGTGGGTGCATGCTAGCCTAGTGTGCACAGAGCCCTGGATTCCATTTGCAGTACCACATCAAGCCAGGCTTTCTGGTACATTCCTTTGTCTGGGGTAGTAAAGATGGGAGGATTGGAATTTTCAGGTCATTCTTGGCTACATAGTGAATTTGAGGTTAGCCTGGACTGAATGACATGATGTCTCAAAAAAAAAAAAAAATCTAGCTTACTTTTTCTTATAAGTGACAGTTACACTGAAGCAGGTAGACATGATTCATGTAATCACACCAGAAACCAATTATTTTTTTTACACTAAGCATTTGGCTTTATATTTTAATAACACTATATATGTGTGTGCTTATTGGTTAGTGTTTATTGTCTTCAGGCTTAAAGTAACATCTTCATTTTTTTTTTTAATTTAGGTAGGCTTTACAATCCTGTTTCCCCCCATTTTTGTTTTCAAAATGTCCATCTCCACCCCCAAAAGTCCAGAGGCATCTTGCCATCCTTCACTGACTTTTTAGTTTCCATTAGCATCTTCCTCCTTGCATGTTGTGCTAAAAAGAAATGTTTCTTTTATTAATATGAAGGAAAATAAGCTCTGATGGTTTCCCAGATGGTAGGTTGTGTTTGCTCAGCTATAATCTTACTTTACATGCAGAGAAACAGCAACTCCAACTGTGGAGTGCAGTGACCCTTGTACCCCCTGCCTATGCAAGACAGTGCCACAGATCCACTAGAATTTCCCATGATTGTCATCTGCAGCTTACTCCAGGCACACACATGCCCTTGTTCATGGCACAGGCTTATAGGGATTTCATTTTGCTCTGAGTCTTCCTGCAAGGGAAGAGGAAAGATAGTAGTGAATCTGAGACAGGAGGATGCTAACTTTGACTTGGTTTTCATCAACGTATAGAAAGCAGTGTCTCAACAGGTCATGGAAGGCTGAATAATCCCCTGTATGAAATGAATATTGTCACATGTCCGTGTGTTCAGACACTGCCTGGACAGTTGGAAGTACTGTTTCTGGGTGCTGTAGAACCTTGGAGGTGAGAGGAATAGCTAGGACAGACCGGGGACACACGTTTGAGGACTTAGACCTGTCACATTTCTCATTTTACTTCCTACTTCCTGGTCTTCTAAGATAAACTAGCTGCAGCTGCTCTGGTCAGGGATTTGCATGCAGATAAATTTTGATTACACGGAGTGCCATTCTCCTTTGCTTTCAAAGATGTAGAGTTCTCAACACACCAAATAGGTGTAGGTGACATGAGCCCAGTTCATGTTTGTTTCCGACCAAAAAGGAGACTTACCGACTCATACGGAATGGCCTCCAGGATGGCATTCAACAGTCCAAACAGTGGCAGGTGCTCACAACCTTCTCCTTTCAATCTTTCTACTTCTCAGTTCTCCAAGTTGCTGTCTTCTCATTCCATCATTCTCCACAGTGTGTTGAGTTTGAGAAGCCATCTCCATAGACCAAAGCTCAGCGATGGGTTTTAACTAAGATGATAAGTGATGTAGTAGAGAAATTCTCCAGTAGTCCCAGGAAGAGCTCTAGGGAGGATCATCATGTCTGCTCAGGAAGGTTGAGCACTCATTCCTGAACACTCCATGACCAAAGGATAGGGCTTAAGGGGTTAGGTTCTAAGCTTAAGTTCCCAGAATGCAAAGTGGTTAGGCTACTTTTAACATTCACAGCCTGAGGGGGCAGAAAGAGCCTCCTTCAGGGTACTTTGATATAGCAAAAGAGATTCTGGGGCCACACTTTGTAGATGGTTACTCGATAGATAATATGTTTCTTGTTCTTGTCCATTGGCTTCTTTATAGCAATTTGGTGCATTCCTCCCCCTCCCGATTTCGGTGTTGCTTTCTGTGTTGAGCTAAAATTTTCATAGGACACTATGAAGAACTAGCTTCTTAAATTTTATCCCACTCCTCCTTCAACATATAACTCAGACAAAAGTCACTGGAGAAACCTGTAGCTCTTTCTCCTTTGTGGACTCCCTCAACATCCCTTTGTGTAGAACTTTCTTCTCACTGGCCCTTATTCTGTTCTCCATGTAAATGCTCCCATGCATGTACTTGTATATGTAGGGAGTAGTTCCTCCCCCCCCCCCTGCCAGTTCCACCGCCACGCCAGCCCCAAATAACACACAGAGACTCTGTATTTGATATAACGCTGTTGGCCTGTTACTTGTTTCTTATCGGCTACCTCTGTCTTAAGTATTAACCCATTTCTATTAATCTAAGTATTTCCACGTGGTCTCATTTTAGCGGAGAGGGGCTGGCGTTCTGCTCTCCCCGGTTCTCTCCATGTTGACTCCTCCTTATTACTTCCTCTCTCCTCCTTGTCTCCTAGTCCCGCATATCTTCCTATCTTGCTTTCCTATTGGCCAACAGTGCTTTATTCATTAACCAGTATGAGAAACATATTTACAGAATGACATCTCCCATCATCTCCTCTTTTCTGTCTAAATAAAAAGAAGGGTTTTAACCTTAACAAAGCAAAATATATAACAGAACAGTTATCAAATAAGAATCACAGTTAACAATATTTAGTCCATTAACATTTAGTAAGATTTAAGAAAATACTTCATCATCTATTTTATCTTTGTGAGTCTAAAGTCTATGTAACTTATCTTTAATCCTAACTAAGGAAAGCTATAACCTAACTATCTGTCTTCAACTCCATCAAAGACCACAGGAGGATAATACATAATACAGGTTCATATACTAACAGATAAACATCAACGATAACGACAGCCACAATAGCTAAGCCAGGGCCTGATCCCTGAGCTCCCTTTTGCCAAGTGCAGTGTCTTTCCAAACTCAGAGATCCATTGGTCATTTTCTTCATAAGCCCCCAAAAGACATTTGGACCAAGGTACAAATCCAGTGCTGAGGAGAGAAGTCATCTTCCAGCTGTGCCCTGGAGTATCCAGGTGAACCATGACCCCCTGAGAATGAATCCTTGGGCTGCTGTGGATCACCAGGCTTAGTGCAACTGCAATATCATCAGATGAAAAAAGGGCCCTACAATCCCAGGCATGGGTAGACATGGAGCGGAACAGGTAGCTGCTGAGTGTGCATTTTGCCCCAAGCAACTGTTTCCTACAAAGGCTTGGTCTTGGGTTATGCAAGATTAGGTAGGGGCCGTGGGAATTATGACCTGAGGGTGGAAGAGTCTTGGAGCCTTTGGGGACATGTTGGAGTTGCTATTAGTACCTTTGCTTTTATAGAGTCCAGACCAAACCAAGGTGATTTCAGGACAGACCTGGAAGATGGCTTCTCTTCCCAGGAGCTAAGTAACCACAGGCAGAGAAAAGGAGCCTCTTTTGTAATTGTAATTCAGGGCTGGCAGTTTGCTGTTTTAAAAGAATTCCCCAAAGCAGAGAGAAATCAGTCCTCTAGGTCTTGCTGGAACCTGGCAGGACCACCTGCCTCTAATTCCTCTTGGGGAAAATACAGAATAGAACTCC
The DNA here is from genome assembly GCF_943737965.1 of Phodopus roborovskii. Classification (NCBI taxonomy): domain Eukaryota; kingdom Metazoa; phylum Chordata; class Mammalia; order Rodentia; family Cricetidae; genus Phodopus; species Phodopus roborovskii. Next base: position 13,676,041 of record NW_026126585.1, read on the forward strand.
CACTCTGGGGAAATGACTCTGTGCCTACAGGCAGACCAAGTGTGTGATGGTGATTGCAACAATTGTCTTGTTATTTCTACCAAGTGGTGAGGACAAGCTCTGTGTTCTTCTCATCCTCTATTTCTAGCCCATGATCCTGTGAGGACTGAGCCAGAGTCCTGATTGGTACAAAGTAAATATGATTTAGGATTCCACAGAGGCTGGACACACAGCATGTGTACTATGTGTTGAAAAAAGCCTGGGACAGAAGTAAGGGCTGCACTTCCCTCTCTGAATTCCCTACTCAAGAAATCCAATCAACTCATTGGCAAAAATCTAAAACATAGAAAAATTCCTGGATACCTTATAGCCTCATTCATACATTACATACACAGGTATGTATTTATGTAGATAATCTCTTTAATAGTTACACACATGTGTATGTATTTTAGAGAAAGAAAAGTAGAAGAATTGAGGGAAAATCAAGCAAACAAGGAGGGAAGAGATGTGGAAAGATGGAGGCCCTTTTCCCACGCACACATCCTTCTTATCACAAGCCTTCTTATTTCATTCTATTCTCTTTATTCACATGAAAAAAAAAAACAGTAGACTGGAATGGGGGAAGTAGATGGTAGAGAATGTTTTGTTAGCTAATAGAGTAAATTCTTAGAGAAATTATCTTTCTATGGCTGTTGTTCTCCATCAGGCACCTCTCAATCAGGCGTCATCTAAGGCTCATGGCTGTCAGCTACTAAGAATGCATTAGAAAATCAGTCAACATTCACGGGCTCTACGCCCTTCCATCACATCCGTGACAGGCAGACAAGGCGAGCAGCGCTTGGCAGGTTGGTGCTTGTCAAGTGAGGCTGGGACACCTTCCAGAGGAATTTAAATAGGATCAGGTTGTATCGTTTATTGCTTTATCTCCGAGATAGTCCACAGTGTTATAATTACAGAAATACAAAAGAGAATCTGCCGGAAGAAAATGCTGATGAGTAAGCCCCACACATAGATGTGATGTAGTTAAAAAAAAAAAAAAAATTCCTCTCCACACATCATAGATTTGCCTGACCCCCTGGTCCCTTGCAGACAAGTTCTACGAAGGCAACCAGCTGAAGAGGAGTTTCATGGAGACCTCTATTTGTGGCATCCCTAATAGGTACCAGCCTCTCTAAAAGACTTCAAGGCTTCCTCCCCTGCTCCAATACAGTTCCCCTAACACAGCACAGAAGATTCTCCAATGTCCCTACAGGAAAAGATGTTTTTAAATTGAGACTCTAGGGCTATTCCTAAAGACATCTTTTCCATCCTGAAAAATTAACATGGACAAGCAAACTGAGGTCAGAAATCACTGACATACCTGAAATCTAATTTTGCAGTGGAAATATTTCCCTTTTCCATCGTTGCTTGCTGGGTTGGCTCTAATGTTACATTTACATGAATTCTATAAAATCATTTGGCTTTATTACAAATAATATTCATGTTAGCAGATAATTTTTTCTTTTTCTATTTTTGTGTGTCTCTGTGCAGAGGCTGGTAATAAGCTGTACCTACCTCTTTTTTCCCCATTTTTTTTTTTATTCCTTTTTACGTTCCAGCCCTAGCTTTCCCTCCTCCCCTCCCTTGCTTTCTCCCAGTGCTCCCTCACTTCCTCCCCTGGACCACCCCAAGTCCACTCCTTGTGGGTAAGGGCTCCCATGAGGAGTCAGCATAGTCAGGCACAATAGGTTGGGGCATGGCCAGGCCCCTCTCCCATGTATTAAGACTGAGCATGGCATCTGCCATGGGGAATCGGCTCCAACGAGCTTGTATCCACTTCTTACGATAAGTCTTGAAAGTTTTCATGGTTGCTGCACCCTAGCAAGGCTGCTTATTTCTGAGTTATAACTGGCTGGGAAATAATTGTGCTTGATATCTAAAGATCTGGAATCAAAGACTCAGTCTAGGTGAAAGGGGTATACTTGATTCAGTATCATACAAGCACAGTGATGTGAATTCAATGCCCAGAAACCGTGTAACATAAGTCAAGTGTTGTGCCTTTGTAATCCCACCTCTGTGCTACCAGAGACACACCCACTTCCTGGACAGTAAATTTAACATCCAAGAGTCCTAGACCAATGAGACACCTGTTTCAAAAAACAAGGTACACACACCTTCAGTCTTATCAGGATCTTTGGCTGAGTATCCTTAACCACCATCTAGAGCTGCCAGAGACAAACAGAAAGTGCAGTGCTATCCACGTGCAATCTGCTGGATATGCCTTCTAGTCTACCTCCATGAATTAGCATGGAAACAGTGGTATCGTCCATAGCTCCATGGAAGCTCACAAGGACACTGTTATTCCATGACACAGTAGAAATGCAGTCTTCAGACTTCGATATTCCCATCAGCCTCCTTAAATTCTCCTCTGCCTTCATCTAAAAAATGTTGTCTACTCTTCTGCCATCTTCTCTTCTGACCTTACTCTCCCCAACCCACTATTTAGTCTGTTCTGTTTGCCTATAGTAGAATGTTACACTAAACCACACACCTGAGGCTCAGAGCTCATGACAATGACAACAACAATAATATAACCCTGGCAATAGTGGTTCTATCAATGGGGCATGGTGAACCTCTGCCATGAAATGACAGAGCCGCAAAGCCTACTTTCTAACTTTAGTTTAAGGGACTGACACATGATGGCTTTGAACTTTACCTTATGAAATGGGACCAAAACACGTTGCAGACAGGAGCTAAGTCTACGAGGTTAGGGCTGTGGTGAACTTCCTGCCCACCTACCCTATAGGTGATACACCCTCAGCGAAGTAACATATTGCAGTCTGGCCTTTGTTTGCAAATATCTAAAATGGGCAGAGAACCTTACAGAAGCCTGGGGTTTCAGTCCCGAGTAATGTAAGCCAACTGTCTCTTGCTGTCATAGTTAATTACTGTGCACACCCTTTCCCCTTTATGAGTTATAATGCAGTGAGAGTTAGACATTTGCTATGTCCAATACAGGACATTAGTATTCAAATGATATTTAATATTTACTGAATAATAAGGTTTGACTAACATCGAACTTAATAATTGTGAAACATTGGCTGACCCAGCCATGGTGAGCTTGGCTGTTATATATCTTTTGGAATTGAACACTTGGGAAAACCCTATTGTTTACTGCAGGCATGGTTGCCAGTGTGGGAGTCAGTTAAGCAGAACAGGAAGCCACAGTGCGTGTTTTATGCTGAGCTTGTGGTGTGATTTGATCCTACTTAGAGTCTGGACAAGGGCAGCACACACACAACAGAGAGCCTGAAAGAATTTATCGACTGAGGAGATGCACTCTATAGATTTATGGCAAAATGGATGCGACATGATTTATAGAGGAAAGCACATGAGCCCTTCAGCTTTAAGCTCCAGGAACAGGACACCCAAATCCCTCCATAGAGAGTGCTGGGTTTCTGTACTGTTCTCCAAGCTGGTTGTCAAAGCGTAAATCATGCTATTTCTTGTTCAAAGATAAGAGCTAAACAAGTACAAACAAATGCCAGAAAATAAGCAGGACACAGGTGTTATGTGTAAAAGTAGAGGTCATACAAGTCGTGCGGCGGCAAGAGCTTAGAAGTCCTTAATTTATGCCAAGTGTAGTCCAGTGCCCTGTGTGCCCCCTAGCTCTCCTTGAGATTTACAAAGCTGAGCTTTCTGTGGGCTGTATTTTGAGTATTTAATGATGTGGAGTTAGAGATCTAACAGAGCAGTAATCTCCATTGTTGTTATTACTTTAATTAGCCGTAAACTTAGCAATTTTAGTATCATCATAATAGTCACTATTGTCTAAATGAAGTCTAAGTAGTATATTAGTTATTTTCTGATGATGGAAGTTCCTGTATGGCAAAGTCGTGCTGCCCTTTAGCCCCAAATAAAAACATACAGGCTATATTAATTATAAAACTGTTAGCGGATGGCAAGGCTTCTTATTAGCTAGCCTTCTCTTAATTATTAACCCATAACTACTAATCTATGTATTTCTACATGACCTTATATTACTAGAGAACACCTGGTGCATCTACCTTCCTGGGCTCTACATGGCATCCTTTACAGCCTCCTCTGCCTCTCCTTCCCAGAATTCTCCTCATCTCTTAGTTCCACCTATCTTCCTGCCTCTACTGGCTATTGGCCAATCCAAGTTTTATACATCAACCAATAAGAGAAACATACATACAGAAGGGTATCCCCCATCAATTTTCTGTCTTTCTATGATTAAATACCTCACAAAAATTAAGGAGGAAAAAGGTTGGTTTGATGTTACAGCTCACAAGATAAAATCCATATTGATGGAGATAGAGTGGTCGCAGAAGTCCAAGGTGACCAATCGTATTAAATCTGTAGTCAGGAAGCAGGCAGTGAACAGGGCCAAGTTATCAAGTGTCAAGGCCCTCCTTCGGCTGAATGACTTCCTCCAACAGAGTTCCACTTCCTAGGGTTTTACCTCCTCCCACACAGCACTCCCAGCTTGGGACTAAGAGTTCAAACATGGGCCTTTGGCAGTAAATCAAAGGACTTTTGGCTAGAGGTGTAGCTCAGTTTGTAGAACATTCACCTCACATTGAGGAAGCCTTGGGATCGATCTCCATTACCACATAAACCAGGCATGGTGGCCCATGCCTATAATCCCAGCACTTGGGAAATAGAGACAGGAGCATGAGAAGGCCGAAGTGAGTTTGAGCCCAGGCTGAAGATAGATGAGAACCAGCTTTGAAAAAGAAACAGAAAGGTCATGGTGATGGGTTGACAGGTTTGAACATAACGGTGAAAGATGATGTGGGTGAGATCTGTGCCCATCGGAGTGACATATAAAGAGGACCAAGGATTGCAAGTCACACCATTACTGGATCTCAGATTGTTCTCATTCACTCATTCATTTTCCTTCTTAAAGTCATGTTGTTGTTATTGTCACCTTAAATTATGTTAAACAAACATGCTGTGTAAAATCAAAGTATAACTTGTATTTCTGGCATCTAGACACAAGAGGAAGATATTATATTAGAATGCTCATGTTCTCTCATGGCAATAGCCTAAGAATATGTACCTACCGTACTCCCATTAACATGTAGTTTGTGATTTGGCAGCATTTCAAGATGTGCCTATGTCCTTAACATGGGGTCTGCATGTGGGAATTTGAGAACCCATGGCCAGTTAGGGCAAAGAATGATGTCCTGGAGACACTGTCTATGAGGACATGCTGATGCGGAAATCTCAGAGAAGCTAAACAGGGATCTCTCAAAGCAGGAAGCTGGGAATGGTCAGGCACTAGGCATGGGCAAAGATGTAAGCGTGCTGTGTAATGGAAAGCCACAGGGATGCTGAAAGCGATAGCAAAATTAAAATGTGGGTGTATCTGGGAGCAGTTACTGCTGTGGGCCATCACTGAAGTTCCTGGATTACGGACACCATTGGATGCACCCTGTTCATTATTTCATCTGATTCTATCTGGCCTGTCCATCATCTCTTGGAAGACGCTTTTTAGACTCTTATTCTTTTCTACATTTTCTCTTTCTCTTTCCATTTCATATCCCTCCATCTCATAAATAAAACATATCAAGATAACACCTGCATCAGAGCTGCAAGTGTTCTCATGGAAGCGGAAGCGTCATCTGCTGCCCAGCAGCTACTCCTTTGCCTTTGCTGGGTCAGGGTGGAATACTGAAAATCTTGTTTTCTCTCTCCTTCCAGGCTTTAGAATGAGACAGAGACATGTTCTCATGGAGTCTACAGGGCCCACGGGGCACTGCCCTCATCTGGTAGAATCCATGCCTTGTGAGGATCCAATGTGTTACCGATGGCTTGCTTCGGAAGGCATCTGTATCCCTGATCATGGGAAATGTGGCCTAGGACATCGCATCCTGAAGGCTGTCTGTCAGAACGAAAGAGGTAGGAGCTGGCAACACACTATGGGGTTAACTTGTACCCAACAAGAGACCGTGCTGCTCTTCAAAGGTCATTTTCTAGAGGGTGAGAAGCTTTACCTTTCCTATACTGGAGCATTTGTGGAGAATTGTGTGACAAATTGCTGTAGAGTGAGCTATGATCACTTCATGTCAGAACCACAGACTATCGCTAAATGTGCTATTTGGTTATGCTTTAACACACGACTCTGAACCCATAGAATTCTTGGGAGGTTTTTTTTTTTTTTTTTTTTTAATTTATCAAGACAAATAACAAAACTGTCCTCATTTATGAATGCAGGACAGGCTTTTTTTTTTTCTTTTGTTAAGATCAGTTTATGACATGCCTTTATTAAGTGTTAACAAAATGCTACCTGTTAAAGATGCCAGGGTTAAAAAGAAAAGGGGAAAAAAGATTAAATAAACTCCTTTCATTTATATAACATTAGACCAGAATCAGCTCTGTATATAATGCTAACATTCTCAACAAGCCATTTTTAAATATAAGCTGTCAGGATTTATACAATTATTAACAATGATGTCTGTCCTTGATCACCACACTTTGGGTACAATGCCTGTTGGAAATGAAGTGCGCTTTAAAAATATGTAAGTCATATGGCAGTTAGAAAAGTGACATTTAAAAATCTTTATCCTGAAAATTAAAAAGAACTTCATCTCTCCGAGGGACATGGAGCTTGTCTCCTAATCAGCTCTGTAATGTGAGGCCCTGTTCACAATGCTCTTTGTGTGTGGGTTGAAATGTTTTGACTTATGGAGCAAAGTAATCCACAGAATGGGAGGAACTTACAAAGCGGATTCAGAATGGATATTAGCATCTTCACAGGGCTGACATCTGGTAGACTGTTTCTTCCTTTATTTCTTCCTCCCTCTTCTCTCTGCTGACTTTCTCCTTCACTTTTTTATGCTCTTTTTCTTTCACTAGAATAACAAACATGAGTAGGCAAATGTACATTTTGTATTAAATGATTTATTGTTTCCCCGCAGAAAGCAGATGGTTGTTTAATTAAATAGAGGCAACAGCAGATTGCAATAGCTGCAATAAATAGTTGGAACTAATAGTCACTGCTCCTAATACAACCACATAATGTTTATATGGAGGCAAGGTGTGCCTTATTAGGGCAGGCAAATAATATCACTTCTGTGGTATTTTACTAGTATTATAACTTATAATAAGGAAAGCATAATTTGTTGTTCTTCCCTAATTCTTAGCACACACATTCTGGACCCATTGCAATTTCCCCGGGAATCCAGGTTCTAGGCGAATCATTACTTTATCATTTGATTATTGACTCTGACTTGTAACATATAGCTTGTAAGTTCATCTAAGTTTCAAAGGGTGATAGAAATGACTTTTATTCTAACAAGATGACTCTGGGTTGGTGTCTCTGTGTAACTAAAAAGACCAAACTAGAAGTTAGGTACTTTCATTCCTAATCATAACCCAAGGAGGTGGAGATTGGAGAGGGGGTGCCTCAGTTATTAATCAACCCCATGGGTAAAAGCTCCTGGACTATGGAGTTCGGAGATCAGAACTTCCTTCCACATGGCTATATGGAAATGTGGGCAGAGTCAGGTGTACCCAGAGAGGGCCTGAATGCTCTGTACCCAACTGAATGGTTTATTACCCTATACATCTCTTCTGTCTATATCCATACCACTCTGAAAGTGCCTGTTCCTACCTAATTCATATTTTTCATGTAGTTGTTTATCTATATATATTATAATATTCTTACAGTAGAGCTGTAAGTTTCCTTGGGCTCTTTAAGCTACCTGGGGGCAATTCTGGTGTATGCGAAAGGGTTTGTAGCATGAGTGACAACCTGAGGTGTTACTATCCAAGTGTGAGAGGTCTGACTTTATGCCATTTCCATAAAAAGAGTGCATGGAAGTGGACCTGAGTGGATCCAGTTGGTGTGGCAGAATTGCTTGGTGTAGAGGAAACCCTACTGATCCAATCCAGGATGCAGTCTGTATTGAGTGTGGTGTCTGAAGTTCAGTGGGGAAGGTTCAATTGTGGGTCTTCACTCCACCCTGCTTGGAATTCCAACCCCACTCACTACCTGCTTGATGTTCAATTTATGTAATTTATAGGAGAATATTTTCCTTTAGGCTTCCAGATGAATTAGTTAAAAACTGCCTTAGATTGTGAAGGTTCTAAGGGTTAAAATAGGTATATGGATATGATTGTGACTAGAGATATTCCTGGTACCTCTCTTTTCAAAGCAAGCTTATAATGCATGTTCGCTAGGATGTTTGGTCTTCGGAAATGGGGCACGGAACGTAGTGCAGACAGTACTAGAGACTAGCACAAATGTTATCTTTATCTTCCATCCTTCAGCTGAGTAAACGGAAAGCTCATTGGGTTGGGTCCCTTAGCAACTTGTCACAGTAATCTGGTCATCTTATGGTAGGTACTGGAGAGTTGCCATGAAAACTTTGGTCCACAGCATTAGTGGTTTCTTCCACAGTGTGTGCTCTGGCCTCTTCAGGGATTGTAGTGTTTTCCCTTAACCATGACACAGCAGTTTCAAGGCTTTATTACTTCTTCCTGTGAACAGATTTAAATTTAGCTTTTGACTGACATAGTCTGCTTCTATGGGGAGAGTTGGAATTCATAAATGCTCACACGAGCTCTGTGAAATCTGTGGGTTTTTAATTACCTGGATGAACTTCAACTGCATTGTTTCTGAGGCCACCATCATGGTGATGGGAACATGCTGACCTCCTGGTTACTGAAACAATCTCATACCTGGTAAGAAATTGTTAACATGGCCTAGCTGGACCTTCTGTGACTCAGAGGCTGTGTGCCCACTGTGATTGGCTGTGATAGTTTGGCAGAGAACCCACCTGTCAGACTTCCCACATGTTATCAAGCTCTTCACATAACCACTGACAAAGATGCTACTTAAAATAGTTGAGAAAGGAACACTTGGGATGTACAGCTTCCTGTGAGTTTCTTTGCTTGTGATAGTGGATAGTTGGCTTTTCAGCACACTGAGTTTCTCGATTACTTTGAAGACTTTTGTTTCAGAATTTGTTTCAAGCTAAACAGAAGCAGCCAAAATAAATTGTCTTATACTTGATATGAGAAATTCCAAAACTCATATTAGATACAATCAGACTTGAAACCTAGAATTTCCAAGGGCAGCTTGCTTTGTCTTCTTTCTGTTTGTCTATAAGTTTATGGCAGGACTCTAGACAGAAATATCCAGACAAAAATGCCATAATCTCATGAAATATCCATGTTCCATTCAGACTTAGAAGCTGAGGGATTTTTCCCCCTTGAGTATATTTGTATGATATACACCTGTGTTTGTATAAATGTTCACGTGTTTGTGTGTACACAGGTGTGCATGCATGTGGCTACCCAAGATTGACATTGCAAGTTTCCCTCAATTCACCTTATTCACTGAAGCTGGGCCTCCCAGTTGACAGCAGAGCTTACTAATTCAGCCAGTCTGTCAGTCAGGTAGTTAGGGATCCCCTCTCCACCTGCTGAGCTCTGAAAGTATAGGCTGACTATTACAATTACAAGCATTTTCTTGGGCTCTGGGGATCTAAATTACAGTCCTCACACTACAAAGCAAGGAATTTAATCCTGGAACCATCTTCCAGCACCCAAGAAAACTATATAACTATACACTACATAACACACACACACACACACCATTCTTTAGGATTACCTTTGTTTATATTTTTATTGGATTTAGTTTTAATTTTTTGAACCAAGGTCTTGTTTAATAGCCTAGGCTGACCTTAACTTTGTGATCTCCTGCCCTAATTTCCAGTGTTCAGATTACAGTTCAGAGGGAGCCACTGTGCCCATCTCTCTCTCTCTCTCTCTCTCTCTCTCTCTCTCTCTCTCTCTCTCTCTCTCTCTCTCTCTCTCTCTCTCTCTCTCAGACTATTGTTGGTGTTCCTGTTACCACAAAGAAGATGTATGCACTTCCATTCTCAAAAGCTATGTTCATATCCTGACCTGGGAAACTGCACAATTATACAGCCTGTCGTACTGCAGCTGAGAAGTAACTGCATGAAATAAATTTTGATACCCTTAAACCTGGTTGGTCAGCTTGAGAATTGTGACCTCCTGGGATGTGTCTAGGTGACGTGCAGGCCACACAAGCATGAGGGTCAGAACTTGATCCACCAGAACCCACATTAAGAAAGCTGTGCATGGCAATTTGTGCCAGTAATGCCAGCACTGGGGAGTTGGAAACGTAAAGATTCCTGGGGTTTGCTGGCAGCTAGCCCAGCCAAATTGACATCGTCTAGAGATCTTGATCCAGTTCATTTGCTCTGCCAGTTAAACGATTAAAAGACAAGGAAATATAAATCTCAAAGACAGTGGACAGCAACAGATTAAAAAACTTTATTGTAAGTAAAGAAGCAGAATAGTACACACACACACACACACACACACACACACAGACACAGACAGTGTGGTAGGGTAAAGACGGCAGGCACAAAGGCAGAAAGAAACACTCTATGAAGAGCTGAGAGTAAACTAAAATCCCCTTTGTCTTGGAGGGACTAGTGAGTTAAGTGTTTTTTAGAGGTATAAGACTTCTTCCCTAATTTTGAGTTGGTCAGTTGAAACAAACAACAACTAAAAGTTTGTGTGTTGTGGGTAGGGAGTTGATAGACAAACAGCATGAGATAAATGTGAACATGTTTTACCAACAGAATAGGGTTAGGTAGAAGTAGAGCCCCACTGACAGGAAGGAAAAAAAAAAAAAAGCCCGGCAGGCCTTTCTCTCAGTTCAGGAGGCTGAAGATGAAGGTAGAAATGTCCCATCTTCGTAATCTCTGGGTGACCCTCTTTCCTATCTGCCTGCCGGGGATCTGCCAAGCCGCTACCCCCTCAAGAACAGCAAACTCCAATGTTTTGGGAAAATGGTCAGAAAGCAATAGAAGTAGAACCCAGCGCAGACTTCTTATTCCACACTCAAGAAAGTGATCCGTGAACCACCTAGGACCGTAGTCAGTTAGTTACCTGTGGATTTCCCCAAGTGTGGAATCTGATTTCCAGGCTGCTGAGTGGTGGAGTGCTTTTGACTTTATTTTTCTACCCAGCATTTCATCATTACTGTGGATCCACAGAAGTGACTGAGTAGAGTGTGTGAGCTTGTTCTCTGTTCGTTGATAAGAGCATTTCTACACTGCAAAGGAACCATTTTGAATGCTGTGAAAATGCTACCCTAGCCCTTTCCCCTCAGGGAACATTACATTTACTCGCTGTGGCTTAAGCTCTGGCTTTCAAACTTTCAGTAAGTTCACTGTCACATGGTCACTGGTGGCTACTGAAGATTTATCAGTATATGACATCTTCAGAACGGCCTGCAGAAACCACCACACTGACGGAAATATTTCTAGTGGGTCCAACTGACCGTTTGGATCCTTCCTCCATGTCTCAGAGATGCAAAGTGGTCAGTTGTTCGACAGATGAGCTCGACATGGATCTGCCCCCTGTCCCGCCAGACACAGGGAAGCCAACAACTTCTCTGTCCATGCTTTATCAAACATTCTTTCTTTAGTGGCATCTTGTCCCACCACTGGTGCGACAAGATGCCACTACATTCTTTCTTAAAAGAAGAAATAGCTTTTTGCATTTATCAACAAGCACATTTATTTCAGAGATAATGTGACACACATCCTCTACCTATAGGAAGGTGGACCATCAGCCTGCTAAGGTGGGCAATACCAGGAGGGTCAACGCTCACATACGATAGGTACATTGAGTTAGAGTTCTGCTGGGTTCTGCCACACTAGAACCCTTAGTTACAATGCATCTTATGTTCATCTCTGTCCTAAACCTTCCCAATGTAAATAGTTCCATTAAGCATGAGGAACAATTTCCTATCGCCAAGGTGGCTCTGTGTTCCATCCCAAAGTTATTTTCTCTGTTTTTTTTTCTTTTATAACATTTCCTTTTATTCTGTGACCTAGAGCAGCAGGCTGTTCTCAGTTGTCAGGTTCCTGAGAGAGAGGCAGAGAGAGGACCAGGATGTGAGAAGATAAGAAAGTTTAGGATCAGTAGGTCTCATATATACTGATGCCTCATACAAGCAAGTTTATTAAAAAATACAGAATCTTATATACAGTTATTACAGAAGAAATAGGACAGAAGTCAGGAGACAGCTAGTCAAGTGGCGTCTCACTGGGGACATAGACAATCCCAAGAGTGTTAGAGACAAGCAGCCTTGGGACTCATAACTCCAGTCCCTGCGGGGCAAAAATCTAAGTTCCCAGGAACCAAAACAATTCCTTCTAGGTCAAGACTGCTCCCCTACAACCCTGGTAAAGACACATAACTACGTCCCTTTGCCTTTTCATGGGGGACTCTTGAGAAAGCCTTAGATCACACTATCAACAATTTTTAAGTTATGGGTGGGGGAGGAGGGGTTGTTCACGAGTGCAGTGCTTTTAGTGGCCAGGAGATGGCGGTGGAAACTCTGAGCGCTAGTTAAGAGTGGTTATGAGCTGTCTAAGTCCACTCTCTTAACCGCTGGGCCATCCCTCTGCCCCGCCCCCACCGCTGTCAGCCAAGGGCATTCTTGTAGGCTTTCTTGTCTTTCACCAATAATCCAAGAAGCTATTCTTTAATCTTACCTCAAGTCCATACACTTTAAGTACTGACACCAAGGATGCTGGGACCTTCACAGGGGTGCCTTTGTTTAGTGAAACCTGCCAGGAGATTATTTATTTGAGTTGGATTAAGATGGTTTAGTATTTTTAAATCCATGCTTAGACTTGGAGTCTTTGTTTGTTTGTTTGTTGTATTGCTAGCTCAAGGAATGTTCCGTGGCTTGCCCGTGAGACTAATGTCAAACTTCAGAGACAATGTTATTATTTGTGCTTCAGAGTCCAAGCAGGACCCGGTGTTTGCCAAGTCTTTCACTTCCAAGCCCTTAGATCACCTTGTATCTTGTGTTTCTCCGGTGCAGCTTTAGTTCCCCTCTGCATAGCTTTCACATCTCCTAGAAGACTTCCTGAATTTCATTTCAGCGTGGGATTTATTTTATTGGACATTAGGAAAAGAGGGTACTAATTCGACAGACATTTCTTTACTGCATAAGTAGATTCCTGTGGTGAAGACACATATTAAAGAGAAGCATTCAAATTAGAACCACTGCTGAGATGTAAAAGATCTGAAACAAATTTCAAATATGAATTTTCTAAAACATTTGAACCATGGTAGCTTGGTTTGAAATAAGTCTGCAGTTTACTAGGATGTGTGTTTTAGAAAAGATGATGATAATTGGATTTTTTAAAAGGAAGACTCTTGTTCCTCGTTTAAACAGGAAAGCAAAGCACCTCCCTTCACATGAGAATGTGATTCTTAAACTATATTGCACCATTTCAAGAGATCAAAGAGAGGGTGGGTACAAATGGCTATGGATTTATATGAACAATGAGAATCCAGACAAATGAGATTTTGGATTGATGAGAATTAATGGATCCTAGCATAAGCCGTAGTTTCCAAGCCAGGTGGAACCTCCACCCTCACTAACAATGGATAATTCTTGAACGTGCAAATATGAGACACTGATACACATGCATCTCATTACGTGAGGATTTTTCTCTGGCCACAGGAGGACTTCACACTCCTAGAAAGGAACCTTTAGAGAATGATTAGACTAAGCTTGAGGTCTAGATATCATCGCCAATGAGATGAGACTTTGCAGGAACTATTCACATACATGCTCTCTAGCCCTCTTTCCTTTCCAATTTCAGTTCCTCACTCTTACTCATTACCCAGGGATCTTTGCTGGAGTTCTACACATAGTGTATCTTGACGATTACTTTGTTTGGAAAGATCTAGTGGATGCATTCCTGTAGAAGAGACATACCCCAATGAAATCAGTATTTAAAGAGTCACTGTCCAATGAAGATATCAGAGCCTATTTAATATTTTCATTGTTTTATTTTGTCAAATATCAATTCCAACCTAAGAACTTTGATGTAATGCTTTGGCCCTCCCTTTGAAAACAATGAAAATAAAAATTGTATCACATTTCATTTATTTTCTACTTAGGATATATAGTAATTTATATCTTGAGTCTTGTTTTCTACCAATTGTCATATAACCTTTGGAGGACAGGCTATTTATATTTTCATTTTGTAGTGGGTTCAAGAGTGTATTGGATGGTCAGTAATAGGAATGGAAGAAACAGATTGTCCCCCAACTTCCCCTTTTTGTTGTTTTGTCCAAACAGGGTTTCTCTGTGTAGCCTTAACTGTCCTGGAACTTGCTCTGTAGACCAGGCTGTCCTCCAACTCACAGAGATCCACCTACCTCTGCCTCCAGGGTGCTGGTATCAAAGGTGTGCACCACCACACCTGGATCTGTCCCTTTTCTAAAAAATAAAACTTAATTTACAAACGCATATTATTAGAAGAAGAAAACAGAAGTTTAGCTAGAGTTGAAGAAAACCCAATGTCCACACACACTTACTTCTCTGAAGGCTCTCCAGGGAGAGCCCCAAGTTTTTCCTTGTACATTTTCCCTTAAATATCTTGCATTCCAAGCAATGTTTAATCAGGTTCAAAGTATTATATTGCTTAAGAGGGGAACATATGACCTTAGTGAATAGTTTGCCCATCAAAGGGTTGCAATTGACTACTCTTTCAGGGGTAAGTAGAATAAGAGTGGTAAGGGCCCATAAGGTCAGGAGGTTAGAAACATCCAGGAGACCAAGGCTGCTTTGGAAACACATTTCTACCTACTGTATGTCCGGTCATATACAGAGATCCATGGTGGCCTTAAGGATGAATGCAGCAATGCCATTGTCCTCAAAGAGCTTGAAGTTTAATTGAGACACATGGTGTTTCAATATATCTTAATTATGCATATGTGTGGGGGGGTATAGATACACCTGCTCATGTGGTAAATAGAGCTTAAGGCAATGGTAATGGTGAATAGGGGTAGGAGGTACAAGTACCACATCCTAAGATATTTAAATGTGATGTCTATCCCCATTGGTCAGAGTGGGTCGGAAGTCTTCAGGGTTTAGTTGGTGGAGGTAAAGTGTTGCCTCTTCTTAACCTCTGGAAAACAGCCTAAGGCAAAATAGGAGAGTCCAGAAACTCTAAGCTTACAAAAAAATAAATGAGTTATCTGTGCTTTCTGTGTAAACGGGCGATAGTCACATATGTATAATGGAATGGATGGGTAAACTCACTCAATATGATGGGCATAGTCTTCACTCCGTCCTTCCACTCATCAACTTGAAACAAATGTGACCAGGCTTTCAGAAATGGCTACGTTCAACAGCCACTCACTGTAAGGGGTAATCAATTCTGAGATGTTAAAGAATCATGTTACTCTTATCTCTTTTTGTCTAGATCAATAGTTAACAAGTTAGTGTAAATCAAATCACCTTGAAGGCTTGTGCAGACACAAATTTTGACTGCTACTATAGAATATATGATTCCATGGAGGGAGCCAAGGAATTTCAGTTTCTAATAAATTCTTCAGTAACGAAGACAGTGCCGATCCAGGGACCACCAACTGAGAAACACAGCTCTGAGCCAGATGGGGCTGGTGGGCTGTCTGGTCATGTCAGAGTGTAACAGCAGTGGTTCAGAACTGTCCAAGGCATGGCTTATGCAGAGAATCATCCGAAGTATTGATTGATTGTAATCTGTTGTCTCTTGCTTCCTGCTGGGGAAGTTATTTATGAAATACATTACTCTTTCTGAACCTGGCAGTGAGTAAATATTCTTACACTTCTTTATTGTTACCTGGATGGATTACTAAAAGATCAAATGGCGTCCTCTGCAAAAACAGAAGACACATAATACGTGAGATGAGTTATTTTGGTTTAGAGGACAGTTCTCATTTTCAGCAAGGTATCTTTCTCAGACCACCAACTGGTAGCCATTTGGTAGCAGAGTCCTTACTGAGAGGAGTTGTGGTGATGACAAATACGTTGTATTAAATTTTGAAATGAACCTGGCAATGCTGTTGAAAGCGCCAATAAGATCAGACTGCAAAGGAGATTAAATTTGAGAGTTCCTATAGCCAAGTTCCTCATTCCCCTCCATTTAGATGTTTTGCAGCAAAATTAAAGATGAAACTCTAATGCTGTTTGTCAATGAAGGAATCCGAAAGAGAAAATAGAGGCTCATTCTAATCACAGTTTCCCCCGTCTGAGTTGGACAGGAAGGTGGGGAATAGTTATAAACTGGTGAATCAATTTAAATGCTAAAGAGAGAAGAGCTGCAATGCAGGTTTAAATACAGTCGCTGTGTGCTCTCTCCCGATAAACAGGCATTGTGTTCTGAATTACTTCCTCCTTCCAGGCTGTTACATCCTAGACATTGTGGGAAAGCATCCATCCTGTTCCTCTATTATTGATGCGCCTAAATAAATTACTGTGCGCCATCCCCATTCTCCCACATTTCCTAATCAGACTAAGTATACAGTGTATTTTCAAGGTTTCACTGTTTAGAAATAGCAGAAGTAGACAGAATGGATCGCTTTATGTGTGGAGCTGCACCTCACAGGGCTGTCTTCTTTTTCTGGCTCCCCCAAAATTCTTATTGGGCAGTTGAGTGTCTATATCCATTCTACGTGTTCCAAGGAGCAAAGTGAATCATAGATTGTATTGATACTTCAAAATATAGTCTATGATAAAATCATGAGAGATGCCTCCCCTTCCTGTTACTGTCAATTTCCCTCTAGATATGCCCTCAGTTTCCTCATTCCATTAGATTATTAACAACAGAGCTTTCCTATTGTGTTATGCACGAGGTAACTTTATTTTTCTCTCTTAGAAATCTACTTAATGTGGCATTTCATGCCAGTCGTGGTTGTAGCTCTTGACACAGACTCTCCAGTTTCCCTTCCATATAGACAGAAAAGTAGAGAATATTAATTAAAATGCATACCCAGTATGATGGTTTCAACCTCAGTGATGGGCTTACAAAGAAATTAATCTCTTGGGAAGGTCCATCTACCCCACTGAAAGTCAATTAGATAATATTTTTAATTGTTCTTTTAAATAAGCTCTTTTAATTAATAAGCTAAAACAGAATATAGACCAATCTTCCTCATCAGGACACATTGAGACTCCCAATGGATACTTGAAACTGAGCATACTACCAGACTCTTAATAGGCAAGTGCTGTGATATCTTCCTAAAACATACCTGTGCTAAAGTTTGACGTCTAAGTTTAGCACAGTAAGAGATTAACAGCATTTATAGGCATGGTGAGGGAGCTACAGGATACTAAATAACAGTTGCATGAACACAGCACTTCCACACCCTGACAACTGATCACTGAGAGGGTTCTAGGTGACTAAGAAGAGGGGCATATGTACCACGTATACATTAGAGGAAAAGAAGCCTCAGAACCCAGGCATGATGAAGCGGAGTGGAAGGAAATTTCATTACACTACTCACAGTGACATGCACTATAAAACTTACTGTTTACTTGTGGAATTTTCCATTCAATATTTTTTAGACCAGAGTTGATATAAAATAACTAGAAAATATGCAGGTGCCTTAACTGGTTGACTGATCAAAATTAAGAATCCATAATGTGCAATTGTTTGCATTCTGCCATTTAGTCCATACTCACTAGGGTGTCTTATATACCAGAGAAAGCAATCATCTAGGGAAAGATGCCAGAGATACTTATCTCGAGGTAAAAACATGAATTAGAGCTTGAAAATGAACTTAGGGATTTTATTTACACTAACAATAATTTTCTTACTGCATTCATTCAGCTCCGAGCAGGCATCCAGGAACTCAGGTCTTCTGACTGCCCCCCTCTGCTGCATTACATCTGGGGCAGACTCTCTGCAAGCCATGGTCATGCTTGTGCCTGAGACACATTTCCTCCTTCATTTGCACCTTGACACTTTCTCCCTGGCTTAGGATCTCGGGTAGATAATACACTCATCACTCACTGAAGACTGTCACAGCCAGTTATGTTCCTCTAGCTGCATCTGCAGGCAACTGGTTTAGCAATCTGTAGGCTTCAATCTAAGGGGCTTTGAGCAGTTGCTTCAGCTGTCTGAAACCCAACTTACAACCATGGAGATGAGGCTTCATAGTGAAGGTGAGACCTACTGTGTGCAGGCACTCAAAGAAACCGTGTCCTAGACGACATTGTTGACATCTCTAAACAGCCATGTAAGTACCAGCTGTTACACCAGAAAATGTATCTCTGCTTCTTAAAGCCAGTGCCAATCGGAGTTTGCGTTATCTGACCAGTCAAGGTCTTAATTGATAGCTCTGTCTTCAGGATTCTCATAACACCTTATGATTTAGCTATTGACTCTGAATTATATCGAAATCGCCTCTCGCTTCCCTGCTTCTCCTAGTTGACTCTTAGCTTCTCAAGGGTAGAAACAGTGACTCTTCTATTGCTTAATTCTTGGGGTGGAGCCAGAGTGTCTGGTATATCAAGAGACTCAGCAAATGTTTTCTGAGCTTAGGACAGTTATTTAAATTCAGTCACAAGACAGCCCAGTGTGGAATTATTATTCATATTCCAGTTTTGCAGCTCAGAAACTTTGATACCCTAAACATCACATACTATCTAACAGCAGAACTCGGAGTTTCAGTCCAGGAAGTCTAAATTTGTAAAGGGTATACTTTATCAGTGACACAGAATGCACTGAGGTTCTCCAGACATATGCAATGGCTCTCATTAATTAAAGTAGTTTTTGGGTTTTGTCTTGTTAAGTCAGATGTAACCTGAGAGTCACTCTCAATGTAGTACTTAGGGCACTATGCCAAGTCACTGCAGAGAGGTCATGTAACTTATTTCTAACCACTCTGTAAGCTTTAACACCTCTCTTTTCCTCAGTGTGGGCTAAAAGCAAGAGCTAGATCAGTGGGTCCAGGCAAACATGCAGCCCACACACATTTCCTTCAAGCACAGAGGGAATTCAAGTTACAGATACACTACTTAGTTATCTGGTTTTCCCTGGCAACTGTAACTCTAATCTTGATCACATCCAGACAGCTAAGCACTTTCGAATTTCTTCAGCATGCTGGGTTGGGAGAGAGAGAACAGCAGATTTGTTGAAAAAGGAGATATGAGAAAACGCAAAGCAGAGATAGGAAGCAGCTGTTAAAAATAGAGACGGTTTTTCAGTCCATCACTGTGGACATGTTCTTAGAGGGAGGTCATGATCAAATCGCTCATTCCACCATATTAGGAAGTCTGAGGAAGTCTGTTGAAATGAAAGCCGAGTTCTGTGCGTGAACAAAAGAATCCTTCATATTGCATTAGCTTACCAAATCAGGTTGTAGTAATGATTTATTGAAAAGGAAAGGTGCTTTCCTTGAGTCATTACCCCAAAGAAACTGGTAAAAGTTGAAGCGGGTGGAGTCTTAACCTGAGAACACACATTCTGTGTGGGCTGTGCTGATAGGAGTGGGTAGCTCAGTGTGAACTTGGAAGCATCTCTGCAGAAGCTGACACCCAACCTCAGCCTTACTGCAATGGGACTCTACTGTTTTGGAGGATAGTTCTGTGAGCTCTGTGATGCCTTGTTAGATAGTTCTCAGCTGCCCTGCAGTCAAGGGTCTTAGTATATCCCTGGACCTCCCTGATACATTTCCAGAGTGACTCTAACACTTGGTAAAATAAGGATACATGCTTCGGTCTTCTCCAATATGAACAGTATTGTCCAGATCCCAGAAGTTAAGTGTTAATGCCATTTAATGCTGAATAATAGTGTTTAGTAATTTATAAAACTAAGATCAGAAAATCTGTAGTATATTACTAATGCACTGTAACTAAAAACTAATATAAAACTATGCTGTAAGTATTACTGGAGTTTCTGTCCCACCTGGTCCTACAGCCAATTAGCTCCAAAGAAACATGCAGAGATGTAATTATTAAGCTGCTGGCCAATGGCTCAGGCTTCTTACTGGCTAGCTCTCTCTTAATTATTGAGCCATTACTATTAAACTACAGATTGCCACGAGGCGCCAGCTTACCCGTAATCCAGCATGTTAATCCTCTGGCAGCTACATGGCTTCTCTAGAGAGGATTCTCTCCAGCATTCTCCTTATCTGTTAGCCAGGTGTATACTTCCTGCCTGGCTACTGGCCAATACATACAGACCCATACATATGGCTACTGGCCATTCAGTGTTTTATTCATCACCTAATAAGGGACCCATACATACAGAAAGACATTCCCCCATCATTTAAGTTAGAATTTTATGTATCAAAGAGAAAATTCCCTTACCTAAGAGAGCTAGTCAGCATTTTGACTAATAAATAAGATTTGTTCTTCATAAGATATCTGAGGGCATATGAAAGAGCAGTCTAAGAGGGGAATAATAATTTTCTCTTTCAATGACCAGGATGACATTTGGTTGGCTACTCTTGTTTTTATCCTGTGTGCATGTGTGTGCATTGGCATCTCTCTCTCTCTCTCTCTCTCTCTCTCTCTTTCTCTCTCTCTCTCTCGCTCTCTCTCTCCCCCATCTCTGTGTGTGTGTGACAAGTTAGAGCCTATGCTGTAAGAACTTGTCAAGAAGCCCAGTCACAGAATTATGTCCAATGAATATTTATCATAAGCTTAAGCTTAGAGAAGAAAAACAATATTAGTCCAGCTATTCTAAAACCTCTCTTTGGATTAAGTCAGACTAGAGGATGTGATGTGTTCACAGTGTGAAATGGCAAGAACCTGCTTAACTTTGTAAACAGAATTATTTTTCTAAAAAAAAAAAAAAAAAGATTTAGTTTTATTTAATGTGTATGAGTGCTTTGCATGCCTTACACATGTGAACCACATGCATTCGTACCTCTTTGAAACCATGGGACTGAGTTATGGTTGGCTGTGAACCAACACACAAGTGCTAGGAATCAAACGTGGGTCCTCTGCAAGCAAGAAGTGCTCTTAACCACTGAGCCATCTCTCCCGCTCCTTAACAGAATTGCTTCTGACTATTGGATGGCCATTCACCAGATAGGCAAAGTGATTCCACCCAAGTGAGGGTTAGTGAACCACTGAGTTCCTGAGGTGAGCACCAGTGCAGCCCTTAAAGCAGCTGCCTCACTGAAAAGCCCCGCCCAGCACACCTCAGAGCTGCAATCCTCAGAGCATCCTTCACTACCTGCAGGCAGCTCTGCTCGGCTCCTCTCTTTGTCAGCTGTTAACCTTCCTGGGGAGCCTTGTGACTCTTGTGTGGCAAGCTTGCTGAGACTTATGGATTTTATTTACTTCCTGACTCTCTGATAAGTCTTCTCCCAGAAGGCTATGCTTTCATTCAGAAAATTCAGTACACCATTCAGCACCGTTCATATGAGTTATCTATACTGTGTGAGGTAAGGGGACTTTCCCCTACTAAATTCAATGTCATTTTCTCAAAAAGTAAGAAGGGTACCACTTGAAATTATACCTTTCAGCCTTCTGTGTGAGATCCTTAGGGGAAACATTGGTTAATCCTAAATCAACCATACTTGTCTACCTCGTGACCATCTGGCCAACGTGGATGGATTGCATTCTGAAATATCATCCTTTTGATCAAGCTCTCTTATTGTACCCCTCCTTGATTCATTTTCTATTCGACCTTAGTACCTGACTTTTATCTTGCCATTCAATGCCAGGTTGTATACTGTATAACATCCTCTAGTTTCACAGTTTGGGTAAGTGTGGACTTCTCGGCCAGTTATAGATCTCCTAGGAACCTCATCTTCCTACTGAGAGCTGGGGTGAGACAGGGCCCCCCATTATGATTTTGATATATATATTGATTTAATTTGTGTCAACTCCCACAGCTAATTTCTGGCACACACAACATTCACAAATTATGTTGCTTGCAAGTATTGTTATGTACTTGATTACACAGATATCATTTATTTTATATAAATTATATTCCTTAGAAACAGTATAGAATGAACTTGGTAACAAATAAGAACTTGTTAGTTTCTCAGAGTCCTCATTTCTAGATTCATGGTAATAAAGATTCTGGCTTTTACTTCTTTTTTTCTCTGCTTTTTTATTTTAAAATTTTGAAAAGTTAAAGTTTTAAAATAACAATGTTCTATTATTTATATCACTTACTTCCTCAGTGTATGGTCATCTCACATAACAAGAGCTTAATTAACATTAGCCAAAAATCAAGATTGGTAGAGGACAGTGTCTGCAGAGGGTAAATAGAAGTGATATGGGATGACCTTCTACTTTGGCAGTCAGAAGCAATGCTCACCTGGTGAATGTGAAAGGGACAGAGATTTGAACTATAAAATGTAAACAATAGCCTACACTTAGGCTTAGAGAATGTACCTGGAAATGGCATCTGTGGTTTTTTTTTTAATTAAGTAAAGGCATACTTACTGTAACAACACTATTTTCTATCAATCCTGTCAGATCCCTATGGGCCTAGGGAGAAAATGCAGTGGCCCAAGTCTCTGATAATGATGTGAGACAAGCAGATATGTGGCTGGCCATAATTTTGCCCATGGCTGAGCAGAGAATGTAGCTGTTGATGGATACAGGCCTTCACATAGAGCAGAAAAGACAATCTGTAGAAAATCAACGTCTTCGTTGCGAAAAAATGACTCCTGGTCTTTGTGACAGTTTTACTTTGGGCTTATTTCATTCTCAAAGTTAAACTATGTTTATGCTATGCAAGAAGGGATGAAAAGTAATGGAACCTTCCATTGATATACTAACACACACTTTCCAAACATTTATCTTCACTTTCCTGATTTCATTATCTCACCACAGCCTTGTTCGTTGTTGGAAAGGACAGCTCTGTTGCTTTGGAGGCTGTAAGTCTCAGGTCAGAGGGCTGATGCCATATCATTGCATCTCCTGGAGGTGGGGATCTGTGTTCTCACGCTGAAGACAAGCAGAGATGGGTAGAAAGGGCTGGCTGCTGTGTGGACCCTTTGCCAGGAACCACATCTTTTTCAGGAGGGAGGAGCTCTCAGGAGCTAATCCCTTCCTTGAGGCACAACCTCTTCTATGCTTATGCATGCAGACTTTGGTAGGAACTATTGTTCGCTGCAGCTGCGGGTGATGAAATATGAACCACAAAACTCAACAAAAATCCACATGGAGTTTATTGGGGAAGGGGAGGAGTAGTTGTTGGTCAACCAGGAACAGAGATGGAAGAAGGGAGCAAGTGCGAGGCGCTCTCTTAAAAGGGAAAGCTTGCACATGCTTACAGAGTGCTTATGTAGCCACATAACACATGATGTAGTCACGACATAGCCACACAACACAGGGCCCTTTGAGCTAACTATGTACCTGAATGCTTGTGTGAGTACCCTGCCAGTTGTCAGTGGGTGGGGTCAGCATAACGCCTGGATATCAATGGGGACAAAGTCTAATCACAGTAGTGACTTGCACCCATTTTGCAGCCAAAGAGACCAGTGTAGTGGCTTGGCTTGCCTGAGGCTGTGTGTATTTAGCTACTTTGGGAAGTGCTTATTCCTTCAGCCGATGACTCTGGGAAGAGAAGGAGATCCGCATGAAGCAATGTACTATGTGTTGGAAAGGTATAGACCAGGAGCTCATTGTGCTGTGTTATATGTACACATGAGGCGTGGCTGATTTGCATGATGTGTTGTGATTGTTGAGGTGGGACTGATTTGGGATTTTCTTGGAGTTGATAGGCTTTGAGGAGGATGTTTACTCTTCTTTCTCCAAATATGGCTTTCAAAACAAGTTTTTGTTTGTTTGTTTGTTTGTTTTTGTTTTCTGTTGCATTATACATAGAGTCCCAAGGAGCAGCTTTTTGTTTTTTGCTTTATTTTGGCCTCTCATTCTCATTGACTCAAGTATTGGGAAAAAAAGGGGGGGGGGGAATCAGGGCCACATATTGTATGATAAAGAAGAAAAGTGATATTTGGTCAGGTGCTTTGGCTGGAAATGGTAAGGCAAATGAGGCAAATGCCTACCAAAAATGAACAGATACTGTAAAGTTATATTGAAGTGTGTGTGCGTGTGTGTGTGTGTGTGTGTGTGTGTGTGTGTGTTGAAAATCAGGTAGGAACTTTCTAGCCTCTGGGTTGACTATGAAGGTTTTTCTCCATTGCTTTTCAAGTTTAAACAACCAGGTAGCTCACATGACTGAATTAAAGGTCATAGCTACATGCCATCTTTTGGTTCTTTCATTCTTCAGTGACATTTGAAGACATTCTGTTGTCTGTGACAGTGCAGGCCATTTCCAGACTTTTAACATTAGGTAGCTATGAACTTCACAAGCTTTCTGTGAGAGCAGTTGCAGCCTTGGAGAAGATCTAAGATGAACAGGTGCATGTGTAGAAACTAGAAAGCAGCCAAGTGTTAGCAAGGACAGATGGGCCCATTCACGAGCTTTCTGTGCTCTGCTCAATAACCCACCCAGACACAAAGACACAGCCATATATAGACCACATAGACGGTGGTTAATGCAAATCTCAAGAGCAGTCCTCCTTCTTAGGTTTTAGAGGCCAGGGGTGATTTGAATTTGCCTCTTGAACTGGTGTTATGAGTCTTGAGAAAATAGGGTAGATCTCTATATGATGTGTTATATACACTTTACACAGATGCGTTCTTGAGTATTTTGCTTACGAAAGGATAGACATCAAAGATTTCTGGACATAATGTTGGGTACTTAAAGAGAAGTTGAGTAATTCCCAGTACTATCTCCACCCCTAACAAAGCATGAGAAGCCTGAGCTTTTAGTGCAAGGATGATGTCATTGTTTAGATAATTCTTTGTGTATCCACTTGGTTGTGTAGTTCTGTGTATAAGTCAATGCTTTCAAGTTTGAATACAAAATTTTAATTATGTTTAATTTTCACATACCCTCCTAGCAACAAATTCATTCCTGACTGGAGATTCTAATACTTAAAAAAAAGTATTTTAATACATTGAAAATATAACTTGCTTGTTACAGTAAACATACTAGGAGGATAGATCTTGTTCATTCTGTATCACTAACATGTAGTGCAGGGTGTCTAACACCCTGTAAGTACTCAGTATTTGTTTTTAGGGGTCTCCTGGTTAGATTTTACTGTCAATTTGACAAAATCTTGAGTTACCTTGGGGGAGGAAACCTAGAATGAAGAACTGCCTTTAACAGATTGTTTTCTTGGCCATGTCTGTGACAGACGGTCTTGATTGTTGGTTATTGTTGTAGGAGGTTCCAGCCCTCTGTGGGCAGCAACGTCTCTAGACAGGTAGGTCTGGGCAGTGTACAAAAGCTAGGAGAACAACCCAGTGAACTATGCACTCTGCAGGGTCCCTTCATGATCTCCACTCGAGTTCCTGCACTGACTTCCATTAGTGGCAGACTATACTCCGGGAGTGTAAACTGAAATAAGTCCCTTCCTCTCTTAAGTCGCTAGTGGTTATGGTATTTGTCACAAAGAGAGAAAGCAACTAGATCAAATAATGAGAGGAATACTGGATATACTTCAAGGCAGGGAAGGAATCATGCTGTTTCTGAGCTGAATGACTCAGCATTGACTTAGACCCCATCACCCTGAGATTCAAGAGCTTTGCTTTCCCAGAGGGAAGCAGTATCAAAGCTGAACTGAGGCCGTTCATATGCTGTCAAGTGCCCTTCCTACCAGCTTCTCAGCAAATCAGTTCTGCCCTTCACAGAGCAGCAGCATCTTCCATGTTCTTATTTTGATGAACTGGAGCACCGTGTGTAGGTTTTCCACTAAGAAATCTGCTGCCCTCTGTACATTCCTGAGTGTTTTCCAGATCATATTCAATGGGACATTAGTTGTACTCCTTGGTAATGAATATTCTAGGAAGTAGATTCTCTGGTATAATGAATGGGAAAGGCTGAATACCTTGTCACTATGGAAATCTCACTGTCAGTCCTCCTCAGAGACAGCTGGGGGCATATGTTACCTTGCTGATTCTGTGTCTGGTGCTGTCCAAAGTCAAGCAAGTTTCTTCAGTTCTACAAGCCATTTGAACACAAAAGACTTCAAGCCAGCAACAGGACAGTTGATATTATTATCAACCATAACAAACTTTCTCCCTTACAGAAATCTATGGTATCTGTTAGCAGATAAAGGCATTCTAGGAGAAGCGTGTTTTAATTGTACATCTTTAGGCATGTCCTCAAGTAGAGCATTGCACACTACACATATGTGAAAAACATGCTAACACCTTATAGAAGAGTGTTCCTCCAAATGACATTTTGGGAATTACTGCTATCTACTCTACAGGCTTGGACAACTGTGAGCAGCCTGTTTGCTATGCTGTAAAGGCTCTGAGGGAGATTAAGACATATCCTGTGTCAGGTGCCATCCGGAGTCTGGGTCATACCTGGTACTTAGATTGTTATGGTTGATAATATCAACTGTCCTGTTGCTGGTTTAAAGGTTTTGTGTTCAAATAGCTTGTAGAACTGAAGCGAGTTGCTTGATGTTGTACAGCACCAGACACAGAATCAGCAAGGTAACATCTGCCCCCAACTGTCTCTGAGGACTGAGAGTGTGAGATTTCCATAGCGACAAGGAGTCATCCGAGATCTTCCTTCAGCCAGGGAGCTTGCGCTTTCCAAACCCATTGACTTTGATAACACCAGGCAAATGTATTCTCGG